>NC_138774.1:120776316-120944037 GCF_965119305.1 Pelophylax lessonae | reverse complement strand
CCACGAGCCAAGAGAGAGACTGGGCGCAGGAGAAGGAAACTTCTCTTGACAGTCAGTGTGACAGCTAACAGCTCCACGTTCAGACGGAGATATACAACATCAGGAACCGTATCGGCTGTGTGGGTGTTTGTACAGAGGTGGCTAGGTGCTCCAGTCAATAAGTAGCCAGTTGGGCAACTAGCAAGAGTCTGTTCCAGGACATCTTTCCCTTGGGCCTTGGTGTCGCCGGATTGGTGAGTGGGCATTAGCCCAATTTGTGCAAACTCCACAGGAAAGAGGACACTGCATGCAGACACTGTCACTTTACTCACTCACTTTATCAAGGCCTGTGATAGCACTAGTTGTTTCTGCTGAGACATTGCTTTTGACACACCTGCCAGGACATATTGGGCCCTTTCTAAAGAGCTAGCTCAAGACTCAAAGCCTGATCTCTAAAGACTACTTAATATCCCCCATTATAAGGGATAAGAACTGTGTTTGTTCAGGCCTGCAGTGACTCAGGGACACACACTTATACTCGCTAAGGAGCAACTCCGACTTTTAGAAATAAATTGATATTGCATATTGTTGCGTGTTGTACCACACATTGAAATACAGGCCCTGTGATTTCAGGGTTTTAGGGAAATAGACTAACCTGCAGCAAGTCATTCTAATTTCCCTTTATGCCTGAGCACATAGGTCACTTTTGAGTCATTTAAGTTGTTTGAATCTGTGCTATTTTCAATTTGCATGTGTCTAGGTGCTATATTGCTCCGTAACAGAGTTGGCTATATTTAACAACTACTTGGTTATATTATTACTGTTGCTTTATGGTAAAAAGTCTTTCAGTGAAAATACTTTTTGGTTCACTACAGCTTGTGTCCATCCACTATTGTGTCTACTGTAACATTTATTTACCAGATGTGCCAGAGGCAGAACCTAAGAACCTAACATTCTCAAGCGGCTCCTTCAGGGGAAACGCTACATAAATGTGCAATTTTACAAATATCTAAGATATATGATCAAGATTAGGTGACCACAAGCCAATGTGCCTTTGCGGCAGAGGCCAATGTTTGTGGATAAATAGAAGATTACTGGAAAGCTACATTTTTATTACTTTTGGAAAAAGTAGAGAGGGGTTAGAACCTATTCCAGATTTATTTCTGTTTGGGTCACTGCTTGGGATATTCAAGCTCGCTACAGTATATTGTTTTCTCTACAGTGTACTATATTCCTTTCCAGCAAATAATGCAATACATATAGTTCAATGGTAACACATGTAAAATGCGACTAAGGAACAACACGCATGCACCACAACTAACATGCAGATGAGAAGAAGACCATCGTTTAAAATAGATATATGTTTGCTTTTAGAATTCACTGATTGAATTTAGAGCTCTCTTCCAGCTTTAGTGACAGAATTGTCTTTGGGAGAGGAAATAAAGGTAAATCCTTGGTGAAGTTAAAAAAAAGAAACTTAAATAGATTTAAAATTTTCCCCATTTCCCCAAGAATATAAATAAAAAGTTCTGTTTGGAATTTTTAAAAGCTAAATTTACCTTATGGCAGTTTCACTGTTACGCTGAGCGCTCCGGGCCCCTGCTGGCCTCGGAGCGCTCACAGCGTATGCCCCCAGGCAGCACTCCAGCGTCTCGGCGTGTGCGTCCCCGCTCTCTAGGGCGTGCGCGTGCCGGGACTCTTAGATTCAAAGGGCCAGTGCACCAGTGATTGGTGCCTGGCCCAAAGTGGTTATTAAGGGTTAAGGTTTGTGAGAGGCAGTGCTGACTTAATTAGGCTTCACCTGTGCACTGCCCATAAATACCTTCTCCTCCCACAGCTTCCTGCCGGATCTTTGTGCCTTGTGCCTCTGAGAAAGCGTTCCCTACTGTGTTAGCTTGCCTTGCCTGTTGCCGAACCGACTGCTACCGACTACTCGCCTTTGAACCTTTGCCGCCTGCCCTGACCTCTGCTACGTCCGACTATGCTCTTGCCTACTCCCTGTGTACCATGCCATATCAGCTGCCAGAGAGGTTGAGTTGTTACTAGGGCAGTGGTTCTCAATTCCGGTCCTCGGGACCCACTAACAGGCCAGATTTTAAGTATTACCTTGGGGGATGCAGACTAGAATACTGCAATCACTGAGCAGCAAATGAGATCACCTGTGATGTAATTTAGTTATCTTGCAAACCTGGCCTGTTGGTGGGTCCCGAGGACCGGAGTTGAGAACCACTGTACTAGGGGACACGACCTGGTAGTTACCGCCGCAGCAAATCCATCCCGCTTTGCGGCGGGCTCTGGTGAAGACCAGTAACTGCTTAGAACCGGTCCTCTAGTACAACCTGCGCCATCGCCTCTCTGGTCCAGAGGATCCACTACCAGTCCTGCCGGTTCGTGACATTCACCCTTACAAATTAGCACATACATAGGTAGAAATATCCTTTTGAAAAAATTTTTTTCATATTATTTTCATATTATTGACAATCAAAGACCTTTAAGTCATATTCAGGAAAAAAAACAAGCAAAAAACATAATTCAGTCATGAATAAACCATGAAAATTATTATTAGTGTCCTCATTGTACTTCTACAAGCACTGTTAATAGAAAGCTAATGATCTACATAAAAATGGGCCATATCGGAGGGGTATGACAGACCCTACTAGATCGCACACCCAATATAGCCCCTTTTCCCCCTTTTGCTCTCTCCCTGCGTGCTCCCCTGGCCTATCCCCCCCCCCCCCCCCACTGTGCTCTCTCCCCTCTCCTGCCGGCTGCTGCAGGGGATGTGTCACATTAGAGAACCAGGAAGGAGGTTGGTGAATATGTAATTTACCAGCTCCATGCTTTTCTGAATGGACAGAGTCATAGTCAGTGACATTGTAAAAAAATAAAATGAAATGATAAAAAATAATACAATTAAAATACCAAAAAATAAAAACTACTGACACCAGTGGGTGAACTTCCAGGATCGCAAAGGTCACACTTGCAACCAGGCCCTGGCATTCCTCCATCGTAGGGAGTCCCCAAGGTGGCAGGAAGGGGGCCCACTGCAGAACTTGTGAAAGGGTCCTGCTGCAGATCCGTAAAAAAGGGCCCGGCAATGAGAGTAAAGGGCCCCAGGATCAGTGGGAAGAGCCCCAGGCTTGAAGGGAAGGACCCCAGCCAGGGGTCCGGGGGAACCTTCATGGTTTATTGCACCGGGGCCCTGAAGGTTCTAGTTATGCCTCTGTGCCAAGCCATACTGTTTCTAAAGGACTGACCTGTTTAATCTTCCTAGACTTTTATACTCCCTAGACTACTTATACTTCCTTTCTCTTCAACATACCCAAAAGTCTTTCTGGGTGACTTCAAAACAGGGCACTCTGTCCTTTTAAAGGTTCTACTGAGATCATAACGTGCTTCTAGCAAACAAATGCAAATATTTATTCAGATGCTGCTAATAATACAGTAAGATTTGTCATATCCCAAACCTGCCTTGAAAAAACACATCACTATCTACATATGATAGAATGTATCTTTCAAAGCTTTCTTCCACATAATGCATATGGAAAAATTTTGCTATATGCAAAGATATCTATAATATAATAGTGATAACTTTACCTGAATACTTTTTGAATATCAGCAAATGTTGGATTGTTGTCTGCTTTTCTAAATAAAAATATTTAGCCTATTACCACCCAAAGGCCTGCTTGCAAGGCAATGTGCACATGTTCGCAGGACCATGCAGGCTTTAATATGCTATGGAGGTTGATTTTCTAAATCTGGTGCAGTTCTGCATAGAAACCAATCAGCTTCCATTTTTTTTGTCAAAACTTAATTGAACAAGCTGAAGTTAGAAGCTGATTGGCTACCATGCAAAGCTGCACCAGATACTTAGTGCACCAGTTGTACTAAATCAACCCCTATGTGGTCTAAAACAAAAGTGGGTACAAGTAGGCTGTAATTATTTTTCTTAATGTTAAACTATGGTACACAGCTCTTTGAATTTTGCATTGAAAGTGCCAATAAACCCACATCATTGAAAACTATCAATAAATGCTGTAATACATGCTGTTCATACTCACTCAGTCACTATGGCATTCGTTTTTTTTTTATTGTGCAAAAAAACTGGTTGATCCTGCTGCTCTCTATCTCCCCCTCCTGTCCATGTTTCCACTGCAGTTGGGGATTTTGCAAAGCAGTGTTAGGGTCCTTTCACACGATCCACCTTGCAATGAGCTCCATTCTCTGCTCAGCGGGGATCGATCCGCCGATCCCCGCTGAGCAGGCGGATGACAGTTCCATCTCCGCTCTGTGTGTGGAGAGGGAGGTGTCAGAGCCCCGCTGCTCTCTATGGGGAATGGGATGAGAGTGGACCGCCTGTCCATTCTCATCCGATCCCCTGGACAGATGGAAAATAGGGTTTCCATCCATCTGGATTTCACGGACAGGATGGCAGCGGGTGTCAGCGGACATGTCTCCGCTGACATCCGCTGCCCCATAGGGATGCATGGAGGATCCGATCCGCCTAAAAAACTGACAGGCGGATCTGATCGGATCGTTCGTGGGAAAGGACCCTAAAGGCCCGTGCACACGATAAGAAAATCTGTAGGGAAAATTCGTCCGACGACCAATCTGCCGATTTTCGGATTGTTAGTATGGTGCTTTCGGCAGCCAACTCCGACTTTTCGGCTGACAAAATCCTGATGTGCAGGCTTTAAAATTTTCGTCAGATTTTCGTCTCATTAGTACAGATTTCGACAGAAAAAAATCTTAAGAGCAAGACTAGGCATGCTCAGAGAGAAAGAACACATACAAAGCAATCCAACACATGACATCACTTCTGAAGTAGAATTCTGTCGTACGGGAAAATTCGTATGAAAATAACCTCTTCACTTTCCACATTAGACTAGCATGCCACAAAAAACGAACGACAGATCGTTCGATAATCTGATCATGTGTACGGGGCTTTAGCATGTAGAACACATGCTCAGTTTTCAGTGGGATTGATTTAGGGCTCTTTCACACGGTCCGCCTCCGTAGGCGGATCAGTGCTTTTTTTTTTTTTTCACTCTGCATCCCAAATGTTTTTTTTTTTTTATATTAAAAATGTGACCGGCTGCAGAGAACTAGAAATAGGTTTCCATCTGTCCAGATTTGACGGACCAGATCGGATGTCAGCAGACATGTCTCCGCTGACATCCGATGCCCCATAGAGATGCATGGGGCATCCGTTCAGATCCGCCTGAAAAACTGACAGGCAGGTCTGAACGGTCCGCTAGTGTGAAAGGGGCCTAAGGGTTCCCTCTTAGGCTGTCAAGGTCCGATGAGTTAGATGCCGCTGACTAGTGAGGGTGCAGGCAGATGAAAGGTCTATCTAGACCCAAAGCACACTGCATAAATAGGAAGAGATTGCCTGGCCCCCGCACACCTCACCCAGCCTGAGAGGTAAGTAGGTAAAAACAGCCTCAGCTCCATTCATACAGGCCACAAGTTCAAACTGTTTCATCCAGCCCGTGGGGCTTAGTCATGGAAGCGAGGTAAAACATATTAGACCTGTGGTCTTGATGAATCGAGCCAAGGCTGCTTTTACATGTTAACCACTCGGGCCGGGTGAGGTGTGCAGAGGCTGGGCTATCTCTTCCTCCTGCAAAAAAAAATTAGTCTATTTTCTCTCTAAGGCAAATGTTTGTCATTCATAAGAATAGCAGACAATAGGTGAATACTGCATTATGGCCACTAGATGGAGCTGAAAATTCTAATAAATATGTATTTATTTCTTATGATCATCAGCTCCATCTAGTGGCCATAGCTTGGTATTTTTCTGATTCAAGCTATTCTTGTGAATGAAGAACATCTGGCCTGAAAAGAAAATAATCTAGTAACATTCAATTTTGTTGGAATTCACACATAATGAATGTACAGGAAGTTTCACTGAATTAAAAGCTTTGGTCATTTTTTTATTTAAAATATACACCAGATCTATAATTGAATGTTATGCTGTTATGCTGACCACATGCAGATTTAGTGTCAGAGCCAATCTATCAGGGGGTTACATTTTACAGCTGCGTAGTGAGAATAATATACCTGACTAGAGACAATTTAACTACTTTAATACAGAGCACTTTCACCCCCTTCCTGCCCAGGATAGTTTTCAGCTTCCAGTGCTGTCACACTTTGAATGACAATTGCGCAGTCATACAACACTGTACCCAAATTAATTTTTTATCATTTTCTTCACACAAACTGAGCTTTCTTTTGATTTTTTGCAAACAAAAACGAAAAAAAAAAAAAAAAAAATTTGAAAAAAAAAGTTTTTCTTAGTTTTTGTCAGCAAATTCTTTAAATAAGTAACTTTTCTCCTACACTGATGTGCGCTGATGAGGCTGCACTGATGGGCCCTGATAGGCAGCACTGATGGGCACTGTCAAGGCAGCACTGAAGGGCACTGATGGGGTGGCACTAATGAGGAGGCACTAATATGCAGCACTGATGGACACTGATAGGTGGCACTGACAGGCATTGATAGGTGGCACTGATGGGCACTGATAAGCAGCACTTATGGGCAATGATAGGTGGCATTGATGGGCAGCACTGATGGGCAGGCACTGATGGACACTGAAAGGCAGCACTGATTGGCATAACTTATAAGCACTGATAGGTGGCACTTATGGGCAATGATAGGTGGCACTGATGGGCACAGACTGGTGTCACTGATGGTCACAGAGTGTCATCACTGATGGGCATTGTTGGGGCTGCATTGTAATCAGGGCACTGATGATCAGTGCCCTGATTACCTTTACAAGTCTTCCTTGTAAGCAGATGCTGCTTATCACCTCTCCTCATATCACACTCTGTCAGTGTGAGAGAGGAAAAGCCAATAAACAGCACTTCCTTGTTTACATGTGAGCTGTAATTGGACACAGCTGATCACACGAGTAAAGAGCCGCAGCCGCTCTTTAGTCGCTCGATTGTGTCCCAGGAACACAATCGATCGTCATATGACATTGTCCCAGAAGGAGAGCCTCACTGCGTGAAGTGGTCAAATAGATTATTAAGGAAGGCCTTTATGCTACATAAGTATCGGTAAAATCTGACTGAGCAAATCTAAAACAAAATTTCTGTACATCCAATTTAATTCAGGAAATTACTTATATTTCCAGAGCCAGACCTGGTTTTTGCTGACCTCTCTAGGCCTGCCAAGGGACACCAGTAATGATGATCTAAATACTGTACAGTCTGTTAGACACCTACTAACCTGCCACTTTATAACTGTACCCATATGAACTATGTGATATCTTCAGTTTCTGTCTCTCTCTAACATCCACCAGCTCTGTGATGTCATTATGGAGGAGTGGAAGAGGACTCCAGTGGCAAGCTGTGAGGCTCTGATGAACTCCATGCCCAAGATTGTTAAGGCAGTGCTGGAAAATAATGGTGGCCACACAAAATATTGACATTTTGGGCCCAATTTGGACATTTTCATTTAGGGGTGTACTCACTTTTGTTGCCAGTGGTTTAGACATTAACGGCTGTGTGTTGAGTTATTTTGAGGGGACAGCAAATTTACACTGTTATACAAGCTGTACTCTCACTGCTTTACATTGTAGCAAAGTGTAATTTCTTCAGTGTTGTCACATGAAAAGATATAATAAAATATTTGCAAAAATGTAAAGGGGTGCACTCACTTTTGTGAGATACTGTAAATTGTCACAAATGTGTGGCAGTATTGAATTGTAAGTCTGTTATATTTTCACTGGCAAGTTGTACACTTGCAGAACACTTGAAGCACAAGTTCTAGTGGGCACTTTTCCAATTTGTAGCAAACTTGCGTGGCATGTCTCTAACAAGGGCAAAGTTACAATGGTGAGTCTAAGGCAAGAGGTCTGCAAGTCTACAGCATGAAAATTTAGCCACAGTGACCCCTGTGGTGGGATGACTATTGCACAACATAACTGAACCAGAATTTGCAGCAGACTTGCAGAATGTTTGCGAACAAAGTTGATCTGGAGTCATGCAATGCGGACTTGCTGCAATTGAGCAAAAAACGTGTGTGAAGTCTGGCAAGTCAAGGAATAGCTTAACAAGTCATTTTCAAACTTGCAGCACAATTGCTTCCTATCTGAAATATACAGTATATCTGCAATAAATATTCCCCACCAAGCCAGGTGTGTCAGAATGTGTGGTGCTATTTTTAGAGTCGTGGGCACAGGAACAGGGGATCCAATACATTCAATGGCTCCTTTGGAGGTAAGCGCTACATATACTTCCAGACGTCTATCAGGTCATTGATATAGCAAGTGGCTCGCTTTACACAATAGAGTATTTTAGAACTGTATGTTGGTGAGAAGGAACTGAAACCAAAGTAGATATAGTGAACACTCAAATCCAGGTAAAAATGGTATACCTTTATTAAAGCAGATAAATGATTTTGATAATGAAATGTTGTAATTGAAATAGAAATATATATCCAGAACATTTGGGACAATTACAGTGTCTTCTTTATCAGGACTATTAAAACAAATCAGAAATGAAGTCATAGAAATACAATCTGATCTGACATTGAATCTGATATTGTATTTTTTGTATTTTTTACATGTTTTATCTATAGCCAAGATGAAGGGGATTGCTCCAACACACATTGCTTTGAAATGCTGGTTGATGGGGGATTGCTCCTTACACTCCTGAATTATCTATAACCATCCTTTGAGTATCACTGGTTAGCAAGTCTACTACTATTTTGATATAGATAGGTGTCCTGTCCCCGCATGGTGAGCTTTATTTGTGACTCCTTGCAAGCCACTCACCCCTTGTGGGAACATGGGAGGAACCCCCTTTTTGGGAGGATCCTCTACTCGTGAAAATGTTTTTTGGCTAATAGTCATCTATCACATATAGGACATCACATACCCCATAAGGAAGACCTTACTGTACACGTCAAAACGTGTTGGGGTCCATTCTATTGGGTGGGATGACCTTTTGATTACTGTCTTTTGTTTTTTTATCAGTTTGTGATATTTGATATGATCAATTCATTTCAGTAACCAAAGCTCATATTTTACACTTCTGATTCTTATGAAGTTTTGAAAAATAATTCTCTAATAAAGATGAACATTTTTATACATCTATAGTCCTACTGTTATTTGCTGCCTAAAAACCCTGGGGGCCTTTCCTTTTTTCTTTTCATTGATTATATACCCCCATGAATAAATGTAACATCCATGATCAAAATTGAACTGTCTGCCTTTTTTCATTGAGGTATGTCCTATAGGCAGCATTACGCACACACATACGACTTACGAGGGGCGCTCAAGTCAAACCGGGACATTTGAGTTTATTTAACAAAATAACTTTTTTTTAAGGAATGAAAACTGCATTTATTTTTTTACAAACTCCCTTGCCCAAATTATATACCGTACTTATTATTATATACATTATATACTTATTCCTTTCCCTGCCTGGAAAGTCTTGGCAGGGAAAGATTTGTCAGTACACCTGAACCATCCTAGGATAGCCTGCTTCACTTCGTCATCAGTTCTGAAATGCTGACCTCCAAAGAACTCTTTTAGGGGTCCAAACAGGTGGAAATCACTCAGAGCAAGGTTCGGGCTGTAAGGGGAATGTGGCAATATCTCCTAGGGAAACAGGACACCCTTAGCAATCAAACCTGGCTGTTTTTTCCACAGACGTGTATGCACATCAGAACACAACAGTAATATTCACTGTTGATAGTGGCGCCACAGGGTAGAAAATCAAAATGAATAACGCATCTCATCATCAGTCTTCTGTAGATATTCAAAGGCTTTACGCCTTCGTTAACAAGAAACTTCATCACCACACGCTGTTCCATGCACGTACTAACACTATTGTCTGCCATCTAGATTAACGGTCTCTGGACTGGCCTGCAACAAGTGCGCCATCACGCTAGCATCCCTTTTTATACCTGTAAAATTAAAAGTCCCAGTTTGACTTGAACACCCCTCATAGATTACAATGGTTGCAGTGGCAGCATGAAGGTGATTACTATAGACTTCAATCCCCTTTTTCCATCCTATTTTACATTTGAACTCTGGGTCTGATGTTTCCTATAGCCCTTTCACACTTTTTTTACATTTTCCAGCATTAAGAGCAATTCCATCAAACTAGTTACAGGAGTTTCAGTGATTTCAATAGCATTATCAAGGTAACAGATGACTGCATCTAAGCTATCAAGAATAGGGTTCTCCTAAGGCAGGCCATAGATTATGCAATTTTTTTTTCCTGCAACCGAAAGAAAATTCTTTGATTCCCCCATCAACACAGTCAGTGTTGATGGGGGATTCTCTCCTGTGGAGCTTTTGTACTCTCCCAGAGGGTGGGGGAGCAGGGAGCCATCCCTGCCAGGTGAACACAATAATTAGCCACTGGCAATAATCGCATGCTAGAAATCTGACATGCTGGTTGTACCTAAGTTGATCGTTTGGGTATAATCAGTCTACCCATAGATGGACCGTATTTCGGCCTGCTCAGCAGGGACCATTCTATGCATTAAGATAAAAAAACTTCTGTGTGCAGCCCCCCCCCCTTCAGCCCCCTAATACTTACTTGAGCCCATCTCAATCCAACAATGTTACACGAGAGACTCGGCTGTCCGGGACTCTACCTCCTCATTGGCTGAAACACACAGGGGGCGCCATTGGCTTCCGCTGCTGTCAATTAAAGTCAGTGGGCCAATAAGGAGAGGGGGCGGGGCCAAACTGCGGCTCCATGCCTGAATGGACACACGGAGCTGCCGCTCGACTTGGGTGCCCCCCATAGCAAGCTGCTTGCTCTGGGGGCAGGAGAGAGGGGCCAGGAGCACCAAAGAGGGACCCGAGTAGAGGAGGATTGGGGCTGCTCTGTGCAAAACCACTGCACAAAGTAAGAAAGTATAACATGCTTGTTATTTTTAAATAAAAAAAAACAAGACTTTAGTATCACTATAAGCTAGTTACAGGGGTTTTAGTGATTACAATAGCATTATCAAGGTAACAGGTGACTAAAACTGCATCTAAGCTATCAAGAATAGGGTCCTCCTAACCCTCTTGTTTTAAATAATAATGATAATAATAATAATAATAATAACAACAACTCCTGCCTACCATAAATAAATGGATGTTTATTCATAAATTAAAATTTATAGGATACAAATAATTTAATGTCAGCTAATAAATATATGTTTGTAGTCCTATTAATATGCATAATGATACAATTTCAATCAACCAATAATTTTAATTTTATCACAAAAGATGTACTTCATATGACCTTTGTCTAGAAAAAAACATATCAATGCGCATAAATGAATTTAAAACCCTACTTAATAGCAACATAAATCCTCAATGGAAAGCATACAGAATTTCCACTAAACCATACTTAAAAGACAAGTAATCCATCCTGTTACACACTACAGAGTTTTTGTAATAAAAAAGCATCCGCCTTTGACAATCAACTTCTTGACGGAAACTAACACCCACTAACTCAAGTTCCCCAGGTAGAGGTCATGACCTGTTGATTGGGTCAATAAGTAAATGGAAACTAAAGCTTTTACCAAGGGCAAAAATAAATTTTATTGCAAGAATTAAGTGTTCCTTTGCACTTCTAGTAAAACAATATTGAAAGACTTTGCACAGAGATATGTTTCTAATGTTATGGTAACTGTTCAAGATATCTGTGGGAAAACAAAAGCATTCTCAGGCAAACAGTGAATCAAATAGTTTGTATACCATGCTTGTCCAGCCATGTACTCAAAAACTGGACTCATAATAGGTGATCACTAAACAATTGGACATATATATAGTAGCTATGGACAGGAGAAATCTCAATTTTCTTCTTTTTTTTTTAATCACTTGAATTTTTTTTCTATTGTTTCTTGCAATAGATCAAGGTGTTTGAAATCGTAATTTTTAAATCAAAAATAACTTGTCGATTATCTTCCCATTGCTACCCATACATAACATTAATGAAGCATAGAAGTATACTTGTCTTTATACAAAAAATGTTCATGAAATATGTTGCCACAAGTGGCAAGTGTAGCTTTTCAGTTAACACCTTCACACTGGCATCATGCATACAGTATATGTGGCAGGACGGCATGTGGGCGTTAAAGCTGAGCTCCCATATATGTATGTCCAGCTGGCACTGCTTTTCCCAGCACAGTGGCTGAGCAGTCACTGACAACTCCAGGTCACTGTTTACAATTGGGAGCCAGAGGGACAGGCTCCCGATCATGTGACTACTGTGACAACCATTTACAGTGATCACATGATTAGGAAGCCTGCCTGAAACTCCTGCCATTCAGACCCGCCTAATGGAAAGGGGTTAAATATAGTTTTTTCCTCTGTTGTTTTTTTTTTTTTGTTGTTGTTGTTCACACTTATTTAAGTACCGTATTTTCCGGCGTATAAGACGACCCCCCTATTACATGATCTACCGGTAATACTTATACTTAGGTTACCTTGGAGATATTATACTCGGCGTATAAGACGACCTCCCATTTTTGGGGGATTTTTTTGAGGTTCAAAAGTAGTCTTATACGCCAGAAAATACAGTATATTATTATTTTACTGAATTTATATAGTGCTAACAGTTTGCGCAGCACTTTACACTAAAAAAGAGACAATACAGCAACAATTAATAACAGCAACAGTAAATACGGCCCTGCTTCTGCAAGCTTTCAATCTAATAGGGAGGGGCTGGAACAAAAGGTAGTAACTGTGAGGGATAAACTGATGGGAAAAGTAAAAGATTTTGATGTTAGCTGAAGGCAGGATAGGCCTCCCTGAAGAGATACCTTTTCAGGGATCGCCTAAAAGTGGACAGACTAGGAGATAGCTGGACAGATTGGGGTAGTGAGTTCCAGGGGATGGGATAGGCTCTGGAGAAGTCCTGGAGATGAGCATGGGAGGAGGAGACAAGGGAGCTAGAGAGCAGGAGGTCTTTGGAGTCAGTCCAAAGTGCAATGTGAAAAGCAAATCTTTAATCATTATTCCATGTGAATATTCAAAACTCGTGCACAGGAACCACCACAAACAGCAGAGGGGGGCTTACCAGATATACTGGACTCAATTAAGCTTACGCCTAATGAGTCAGAAACAACATGTTTAGATGGGAAATCAACCGAAAAGGACACCTGGATAGACTTCCACCACTCCAACAGCATCAACAGATTGTTCTGGGGCCAGATGATGCCTATTCAAAGGAAACGCGTCAGATCTGCAGCTATGTTGCCACTGCGTCACATTTGATCCTAGGATGTTCTATTTGAAAGCACTTTTTACTCATATACACTGTAAGTGTTTCTGATTTTTAATAAATGAGACATTCGGTATGGTTTTACACAATGTGGAGCTCTCTTTTTTATTGAGTACATCTGGAGAAGAATTTGAGGCTCTAGTTTTGATTGGATGGTCCATCATTGAAAATAATCTGTATCAAAGTGGAACAATCTGTTGATGCTGTTGGAGTGGTGGAAGTCTACCCAGATGTCCTTTTGGTTGATTATCCATCTAAACATGCTGTTTCTGAATCATTCATTGAGTCCACTATATCTGGCAAGCCCCCCCTCTGATGTTGGTGGTGATTCCTGTGCACGAGTTTTGAATATTCACATGGAATTACGATTGAAGATTTGTTTTTCACATTGCACTTTGGATTGTTTCTAGATTTATTTATCAGATTTTAGATCTGTTATCCTATTATATATGCACTTTAAATCAGTTATATTGGCTATATTATAATAATATATGTGTATTGTTATTATGCTCATATTTGCCATATAGACATATTAATTTTCTGCACCATGCATCCACTTTAGTTTAGTTTTTCTCTATCAAAGTTCCATTTGTCCAGCTTGGACCAATGTATGTATGCATTTTATATATCTGATGGATCCCGATTCCTGTGGAAATGGAGAACCACTGCAGTTGCTACCGCTAATCGAGAATCACTGTAGTAGCGATCATAATAACTACAATGATCACTATTATTTTCCAGATCTCCGAGTGACTACTGTGCTGCAGAGTGAACAAAGAGAGTCATTTCCAATTAATACTAGACGTTCCCTGATTGGACAGGTTGGAGATCTTGGCATCACTGTCCCACTTCTCCTAATACCCAAGAGGAAGTACAGTGGTCTGGGAAGGATTTTTATATAAATTAGGGCAGGTAGGTAAGAACTCTGTGCCCAATGAACTGGGAAAATCTGGTTTCCTATTTAGTTATTATGACCTTTTTCTAGCTGATTTCATAGTTACTACATAATAAAGAACATTCTCCGATTAGCACTGCCCAGAAGCAATTACACATACCCTTTATTGTTATTTGTTACCTATAAAAGACATAATCGTTAGAAATACATATCTACCTGTTTAGCTCATATGTTGTATGTGCACTGTAATAATGTAATTCCATTTTCACTGTGGTGCTTCAACGCAGCGCAGTGCCTAGAGCTCCTGACTTTATGTGGCTATTTGATACAAAGACAGGGATTAAGATATAAACAGTAATAACTGGATTTTTCAATCTGTTCTGTAATGTTGTGATCTTGCCTGACACGCTGCTTTAAAAACTTCAAATTGTATTCTACAATTTTGCAGAATGATACATTATGCAAACACATGAAAGCTATAAAATATTTAATGATAATTTATTAAAGCAGGTAAAATTGATAAGATTGAACATTTATTTATTAAGAATAAGGAGGAACTTGATTGTTCAAGCTCATCTGTTAACGGTGAAGCAAGTTAACAGCGTTGCAGAGTGGACAGAAATACTACAGAATTGCTAAGTTTTGAATATTGATCATTATAAAACAGGATTTGTATAGCACCAAAAGTTTGTGCAATGCTTTACAAATTAACGGAAACAGTACATTTAAAAAACAATTCAAGCCAAGAGGGTTAGAAGGACTCTGCTTGTGAGAGCTTACAATCTAAAAGGCTGGGTTCTATAAAAACTGGAAATCTTTGCAAGAAGCTGTACAGAAGCTGCATGGATTCAAAACTCTCAATACTGCATTTAGAGAGTGCTAAGCATTGCATTGTGACATATAATACATTGCACAGTAGCTTTACACATTAAAGCCTAAAGGGTATCTCTAGGCAAAACATTTTATTTAAGTTTTGGATAGAGTATGTGGAGAAAGGTACAGCGCCACTAGATAAATGAACTAACTAAAAAAACTTGCAGAGGTAAAAGAAGTCCATAAAGTCCACATAGGAGAATTGGTTCAGATGCAGAGATTATAGCCATAAATTCAACATCAGTCTTGCAAAGTAAAACTTCTGGCAACAGTCACACAGGGCAATAAAGGGTGTACCCTTACCGGAAAGTTGGACCCCCTGTTACGGAAGGTCAAACAAGCGTGCGATATCAGTCACCAGGAACAAAACGATGCACCCACTTCTCCTCCA
Organism: Pelophylax lessonae; assembly: GCF_965119305.1. Classification (NCBI taxonomy): domain Eukaryota; kingdom Metazoa; phylum Chordata; class Amphibia; order Anura; family Ranidae; genus Pelophylax; species Pelophylax lessonae. Next base: position 120,928,654 of record NC_138774.1, on the reverse strand, counting down.
ATCTTCTACGGAATATCCGGGCAGGACCATGGATTCAATAAACCTCATAAACCCCAGGAGTACATCAGGGATAACCTCCAAGAATACAAATGGGGGCGCACAGTGTGAAGTATGTACAAAATTTTATTCATAGCTAAAAGTAAAGCACTCACATGTAACTGCTATGATACAGGCATGTCAATAATCAATTGGATGGCCTCGGCTCGAACAGCGTGTCTGCGTGGTTTGATATACTATTGTACGAGCAGCCTTTTTTAGTGTACTCTTCTGTGCGCAGCTTTCTTCCAATTATTGGATAGAGTATGGTAAGGGTTAGACCCTCAATTAAGTTTTTCTTATTCTCTGCGTCCCCAAGGCCCAGGGGTGTACACAAGGGGGTATAAAGCCCCCCCCCTCCTTAGAGCCACTGTTTGTAGCACGCGCATAGCAGCTAGGCTAGTGCAGCCTGGCTGGCAGCCCCTATAGGATGGGAACCTGCACAGCTCAAGCACCTTCACGACCATGCCAAAGTTACCTGTCATTCCCATCCAAATTTTTCAGAGAGAGAGTGGAGAGAGGAAAGACTTTGATTGGCTGCATCAGTGGCCATGCATGCCCCACCCACCGAACCCAAAGGAAAGAGGAAATGCAGCCGGGAACTAAAAACCTGCCCCAGCCCAAGGCAACCAAAACCAAATAGAGAAAAAAAAATGTGGGAAGTCAAGGGACAGATGAAGCCATGAGCAACAAGCCATGAGCAGGCTGTGTACAGGGGAGCAGAGGAAAGGCAGACCAATCAGAGAGTCTGTATAGTGCACCCCCACATCCTACTGTTCTGATGGTCAGAAATACCAGGTGAGAGGAATCTGTGGTCTGTGGCCCACCTTGATGATTTTTTCCCCAGACCACCAAGGGTTGAGGCAGCACATGTGAGACTGATTGCCAGTAGGAGGGCATCTGGAAAGCATTAGTGTGGTGAGAGGCCTTTGGCCACCATTATACAGTATAATAAAACTTTCTTGCTGTTTATGGAACCTTGCTTTTGCCTGTACAGCTCTGCCCAGGACACATTGGGAGTATCTCCTCCAGAGGTCTGTACAAGTCTGTTAGACTCCTGCTTATGGCACAGTAATTATTTTGTGGGTACAAGAACTGTACTGTATTTACCATGTAACAAATGAATATGATCATTTTATAAGCCCCTGCCACTAATAAGTGCAATTTTGCCACTCCCACAATTGGCCCTGTTGGACTCCTTTGGGGATCTTTACCCTTCTATATCTCCAGGTGACCTTTGTCACCAAGACAGTAAGTGAGTTAAAATCTAAAAATGTTGAGTTCTCCTTAGGACAAATAGTTAGAGGCAGGGCCAGATTAACGTAGGGGCTATTGGAGCTGCAGCTCCAGGCCCCTACCTTTTATATAGGCCCCGGGTTGGCCATATTCACTGTTACCGCTCTTCTGTCACTTGTAAACACAGAAGTCTGGCTTCTATGCTCGCTTCCCCAGGCAGCACCCTCAGAACCTCCCCACACAGCGCGAAGGCCGGACAAGGAGGGACAGTTGCCGATGCATGGATGTGTTTATGGGCTTCAGAGACAGCATCCCATGTTGAATTAGGCATGCATGGCTGCACCCTTCCTCCTCTGGGTGCATGGCAAGGCACGGCCCTTCTTCAAAATCCTCAGCACCAAGCCCATGATGCTCTTAATCCGGCCCTGGTTAGAGGGGGAAATCTTCCAATGCAGACAGCTGTTTCAGGGTCAACTGGCTAAAAGGGGAATTCGCTTCTTTTTGGGAGATTTTCTGTTGTGCTCCTGGGACAGGAAGTTAGGAGAAAGTTCCCCAATGATATACAAACAATGAAAAAAAGAATCCTGTTGTGAGTTTTAAAGTGGTTCTTAAGCCTAAACATTTTTAATGTGCTTCTTGTATTAAAGTAAAAAATGTTTAAGTACCTGTATCGCCCCCTCACCGTCCTTTATACTTACCTGAGTCCTCACTCGATCCAGCACTATGCCTGTCTGTAGTGGCTCTACCCTCTCTCACCACTCTCACAGGCTTTTCTGAGGCAGTGAGAGACATTGGCTCCTGCTGCTGTCAGTTACATCTTGGGCCAAGCTGTGCTATCTGTGTCTATGGGATCGAGCCACCATATGGTGTGCCACCATAGGAAGCGGCTTTCTTTGGTGCCACTTCGAGAAGAGGAGGAGCCAGGAGTGCCAATGATGAACCCCAGAAAAGGGGGATCGGGGCCGCTCTGTGCAATTCTGAGTAGAACAGGTAACTATAACAAGTTTGATATAAAAAAAAAAAAAAATAATAATTGGACTTTACAATAAATGTAATCTATTCCGTTTCCAAATTGAAAAAAAGAAGAATGTATACATGGTAATTCCAGGCCACAATTCTTTAGCTCTGGATGAAGTGGGTGAGGGTTAAAAACTCCATCAGTTTTCTTTCTTTCTTTTTTTTTCAATTTGACGTGAGAATCTCCATTTTGAAGATTTTTACTCCTTTGCTATCATGGTGTAGCTCTAAGAAATGAGAAAAAATATCCAATTTCGAATATATTTACATAATACAAGTTTGTTAAATTTTGGGCCTTTTAAAAGCCACAGTTACACACAAAGTGTATACAGAAATATGCACACAATGTATTGGTCCTTAAAATTCTGTCCATTACTATGATAAAATATCATATTTTGCTATACAAAGATATACTAGGTAGTGTTATAATGTAATACAACAAGCAGTGTGTAATTAGCTTATTTATTAAAAACATACTTTTAAAATTTAATAGAAACCATGTAAAGTGAACAATTCTTTTCAATATCCTATTTACACAGAAATAAAAGGATACAGTACATTAAGATAAGTAAACTGATTACCATAAAAAATCTGTTTCATGAGTTCTGGAAAAATTATAATCTCATTAACACTACAAAACACAAATACATATTAATAATTGTACTCAGGATAAAGAGAACATTTCTGATACTCTAATATTAAACAATTTGATGTAATAGTACTTAACGATGTATGTTCTTATTTATTTATTTTTACTTTTGTTTTGTCTAGAGCTTACTGTATATGCAATAAATAAATATAAGTATAGTCTGCGCTATGGATAATCAACAAAAAGTGTGATAATATTCTAAAAGTGCTTTGAACTGCTGCCCCCAATTAGACTGTTACCGAGGTAGTGCCTGTTGTAAATATATGTATAAAAAAATGAGTTTTGACACTGCTCTAGGTGCAAAAAAACACTAATATACTCTTAGGCATATCATTCTCCAAAAACCACAAATCAAATAAATATAAATTGTAGTGCAACATATGCAAAAACATTATGTGCAAAATTACTAAAATGCAAAATGTAGGTTATTGTGCAACATTTGCAAAAATATGTGCAATAATTACTAAAGTGCCAGTGCTAAAATAATGTGAGCTTCCAATAACACTGAAATCATGAACACTCTGTGTAATCACATATAAACCATAAATTGATGCAAAAGTGATCTCTGCTTAGTGAACAGTCCCTTGGATGATGTGCAGTGTCCTTTTAATTAGTCCGTCATTCTAGCTATCCTTGCTTGTTCTTATGGTAGCATCAATAAAAGAATGCTACTTGATGATGTTACAACCAGGGGGTTGTGCAACAGCATGCAGTGTGCCCGGTGTCACCAATTGTGCCCCCCTCCTGCACTCACCAGACGTGTCTCCTCTTGCAACAGGGGTATCCAGCTTTAGCAGCTACACCTGGCTGTATGCTGTGTCCGCAACCAACTCTCTGGCGACCTCTCCTTGCAATCCCCAACAATCTCAGTGGTACATAGAATTAGTAGAGACAGTCCCCATAGTGTAATCCGTATAGTTAGTTTTATTGGTAAAAAAACAATAGTGCACTTACATTGAGTAAAATTCAAGCAGCTCGAACCTAGCATCATTGCGCCACTTCCAGCTTAGGTCTGTGGAGCGCATCACATCCCAGACTTCCTGATTTTTGACTCAAGCTGCTTGGTTTTGCACAGAGCAGCCAGGATCCTCCTCCTCTCAGGTCTCTCTTTACTGCTCCTGGCCCCTCCTTCCTATCGAGTGCCCCCACAGCAAGCAGCTTGCTATGGGGGCACTGAGCTGAGCTGCAGCCCCTTGTGTCCATTCAGGCACGGAGCTGCCATTCGAGCCCCGCTCCCTCTCTCTCCTGATTGGCTCACTGACTTTGCTTGACAGCCACAAAAGCCAATGGCGCTGCGGCGGTGTCTCAGCCAATCAGTAGGGAGATCCCAGATGGCCAAGGGACTCGTGGACATAGATGAAGCTCAGGTAAGCATTAGGGGGGGTAATGTATTAAGATAAAAAATCTTCTGCCTTTACAACTCCTTTAACCACTTAAGCCCCGGAGGATTTGGCTGCTCAAAGACCAGGGCCTATTTTGCGATTCGGCACTGCGTGACTTTAAGGGACAATTGCGCGGTTGTGCCACACTGTACCCAAATGAAATTGACGCCCTTTTTTTTCCCGCAAACATAGCTTTCTTTTGGTGGTATTTGATCACCTGTGTGATTTTTACTTTTTGCGCTATAAACAAAAAAGAGCGACAATTTTGAAAAAATAACAATATTTTTCACATTTTTTTTATATGAAATTCCTCAAAAAAAATGTAAAATTCAAAATTTTTTTACATTGTAGGCCAATATGTTTTCTGCTACATATGTTTGGTAAAAAAAATCGCAATAAGCGTATTTTGATTGGTTTGCGCAAAAGTTATTGCGTTTACTGACATAGATTTATGTCATTTCTATTGTTTTTTTTTTTTACTAGTAATGGCGGCGATCTACGATTTTTTTTGCGGGACTGCGACATTGCGGCGGACAGATCGGACCCTTGACTGACATTTTTGACACTTTTGGGGGTACCAGTGACATTACTACAGTAATCAGTGCTATAAATATGCACTGTTACTGTAAAAATGACACTGGCAGGGAAGGGGTTAACTTTATTGGTGATCAAGGGGTTAAATGTATCCCTAGGGGCGTGAATCTAACTGTGGGGGGCATGGCTTGTGATGTAACCACAGAGACATACGATCCTACATAGCAGGATCGTATAGTCTCTGCAGTTACACCAGGGAGAATGACAGGCGGCTTTGTTCACATTAGCCGCCTGCCTTTCTTCCTCTCCAGTGGGAGATTGTGAGTGACCGGTGGACATCGGAGCCGCCGGTCACTCGCGCGGGGATGTTAGTGAACGAGCGGGGGCGGTAGCTCGCCCCCTAGAGGCTCGTGGGCAAGCGACGTAGCCCTACGTCGTTTTGCCCAGTAGGGGCTGACTGCCGCAGTAAATAGTCGTGCGGCGGTCGGCAAGTGGTTAACTGCTCTGTGTAATGGCATTGCACAGGCTGCCTCTTTCCTCCTCTTCTGCATCCCCCGTCAGTGCTCTTCGCTCCTCCTCCCTTACGAGTGACCCTATAGTAAGCCACTTGCTATGGGGGCACTTTTGCAGGCTCGATCTTGAATCTCAGCCCTGCCCCCCCCCCACTCCCTCCTCACAGGATTTCGTTGCCTCTGAGCCCTGTGAAGAGAAAGAGGAAGCAGCGCTGGTGCAATCAGGCACATCGCTAGATTGGGATCGGGCTCAGGTAAGTATTTGGGGGCTAGGGGGAGCTGACCATGGAAGAGAGAAGAGAATGCATTAAGGTAAAAAACCTTTAGCTTTTACAACCACTTTTAAATCAGAAAGATATATTCTGACTTCCTGTTGAGCCTACAGGACAGAAAGTAAAAGGAAATGTCACCAAGTAGACACAGAAGAAAAAAAAAAAACTCACAGCAATTTACCCTCTTCTACCTTAGCCAAATTAATTAACCACTTCCCTGCCGGAGCATTGTAAAATGATGCCGGCAGGAATACCTCCTCCCACCGGGCAGACGGGCAGGGGCACGCAGCATGGCAGTTGGAGATGAGGCCTGTCCCTCGTGACACAGCCCATCCCCAATCAGTGTAAAAAGCCCAAAAAAATGGCTCTTTACCACAGGACCAGCTGTGTCCAATCACCAGTGTCCAGTCACATGCACTGTCCTTGGGTATGCCTCTCATGCACTCCCCCAGGAGCGCGCATAGCGACAACAGGGGATGAGGCGTGTCACTCTGACACAGCCTATCCCTGATCAGGATAAAGAGTCAATAAAATTGGCTTTTTACTATTGAACGACCGATATCGTGTTTTTACCGCCGATACCGATATCAATATTTTGGTCATCGGATATCGGTATCGGCCGATATAGGCCGATATTTTTGGACATTAACATTTTTTTTTTCTAATATCTATAGGTACTGTGGTGGAGGGATCCCCTCCTCTGCACTTAAAAGCATTCAAAACGCCAAGTTTGGCTGTTTTGAATGCTGTAAGTGTTTTGAATTTGGCGCCGCCAATACCCAGAAGTGATGTCATTACATGACATCACTTCCGGGTACTCGGCGGCGAAGAATTCAAAGAAATGGAGACCTGGTCAGATGGCGGCGGTGCAGATGGAGACCCGGTCAGACGGTGGCGGTGAAGGTAGGATGCCCGGATCTCCCGGTGGGACAGGAGACCCAGGCGAGCCGCGGAAGGTGGCGGGAGGGGGGACGGACGTCCCCTTCCGCTCCTTGGAATGTCAGCCGAGAGGCTTCTCAGCCACATCGGTTGTCATTACAAGACAGCCGACCGTCGGCTATGGACACCGGTACCGGGGTGATGCCTCTAGCTGCAGGCATCACCCCGGTACAAGCACTTTCCCGAAATATCGGCAATATCGGTAAATCAAAAGGCCGATTCCGATATATTGGGCAAAGTGCATATCGGCCCTCAATATATCGGCTTTGCCGATAATCGGTCGATCAATACTTTTTACCACGTGACCGGCTATGTCCAGTGGTGGGATTAAAACATTTTAGTAACCAGTTCCAACTTTCAATGCACAGTGACCAGCGTGCCCCCTTTCAATGCAGAATGACCAACGTGCCCCCTTTCAATGCAGAATGACCAGCGTGCCCCCTTTCAATGCACAGTGACCAGCGTGCCCCCTTTCAATGCACAGTGACCAGCGTGCCCCCTTTCAATGCACAGTGACCAGCGTGCCCCCTTCAAAACATTGACCAGCCAGCCCCCTTCATTGCAGTGACCAGCGTGCCTGTCTCAAGCCCAGAGTTCCCGGGTACCTGTCTCCAGCCCATCAGAGTACCTGTCTCCAGCCCAGAGTACCCGAGTACCTGTCTCCAGCCCATCAGAGTACCCGAGTGCCTGTCTCCAGCCCATCAGCGTGTCTGAGTACCTGTCTCCAGCCCATCAGCATACCCAAGTACCAGTCTCCAGCCCATCAGAGGAGGAGGCACTGCGAGGAGGAGGCACTGCGAGAAGCAGGAAGCAGGAACGTGTGTGTGGGCGTGCAGCGTGTGCTGTGAGTGAGTGAGTGAGTGAGTGAGTGAGTGAGTGAGAAGGAGCTGCGGGGAGAGCCGGTGCAGGTTCAGGAGCCCGAGGTGACCGGAGACTATAGGGGTGAACCATCCGAGCGGCGGAGGACCCGGAGGGACTGAAGGAGGAACAGGACAACCTTTCTGGCTGGTAGGAGGAGGAGCCGTACCAGAAGCGACCCACAGCGAGGAGAGCTGTGAGCGGTGTGTGTGGAGGAGGAGAGGTGGAGGACCTGCACGTGCGGGAGAGAGCGGGGGGGAAGCCGCACTAGGAAGCCGGGGGCTGGGTGCAGGAGCCTCGGACCAGGGGGACAGAGCAGCAGCAGGAGCGGACCAGAGACAGTGCGGGGACAGAGCGGCGGCGGCGGAGACAAGGACCTGACAGGACCGGGACCAGACCAGACCGAGGGTAAGTAGGAAACAACTGACCTGATCTGCTGGTGGGGGACTACAAGTACATACTACATACAAGTGCAAAAACTACAAGAAATACAGGTTACTAAGGGGCTACTATAGACTGAGAGGTGCTCTGCGACTGACCAACGGTGCTGAGTATCTTGCGACTGGTGAGTATCTTGCCACTGGTGAGTATCTTGCGACTGGTGAGTATCTGCGACTGGTGAGTATCTGCGACTGGTGAGTATCTTGCGGCTGGGGAGTATCTGCGACTGGTGAGGATCTTTGCGACTGGTGAGTATCTTGCGACTGGTGGGTGAGTATCTTTGCGACTGGTGAGCATCTTGTGACTGCTGAGCATCTTGCGACTGGTAAGTATCTTTGCGACTGGTGAGTATCTTGTGACTGGTGAGTATCTTGTGACTGGTGAGTATCTTTGCGACTGGTGAGTGTCTTTGCGACTGGTGAGTGTCCTTGCGACTGGTGAGTGTCCTTGCGACTGGTGAGTGTCTTTGCGACTGGTGAGTGTCTTTGCGACTGGTGAGTATCCTTGCGACTGGTGAGTGTCTTTGCGACTGGTGAGTGTCTTTGCGACTGGTGAGTATCTATGTGTCTGTGAGTGTGGTGCGTCTGACCGGGCGGTGTGTCTGTGAGGGTTGGGCAACTGAGAGTGTTGTGCGACTGACCAGGCTGTGCGATTGTGAGTGTGGTGCGACTGACCGGACTGTGCGATTGTGAGTGTTGTGCGACTGAACCGGGCTGTGAGACTGTGAGTGTTGTGCAACTGACCGGTGGTGCGACTGGCAGTGTTGTGCGACTGACCGGGCTGTGAGATTGTGAGTATTGTACATCTGAGTGTCAAGTTAGGGTAGCGGAGTACCAGAGCGTGAGAAGGTAGAGTTAGGAAGCCAGGAAATAGCCACATAGGATAGACTTAAATCACTGAATCCCCATTAGATTAGATTAGTAGGTACAATGCCCGGCGGGTGTGGAGATGCGACTCGTGTACATCTTGTGATATGTATGCGTTCCTCAGACATGTGATCGAGGGCGAATACATATGCGCAAAATGTAAGCACGTTGCTTCCCTGGAAGCTCAGGTCCTGAATCTAGGGAAGCAGCTGGCAACACTGAGACGAATGTCCATACCGGAGGAGAGCCAGGATCGTACCAGTCAGGTGCAGGCAGGGGTCTGCACAGAGGTGGGCGGAGTATTGGAGGTGCAGGCATCAGAGCAGTTTAGAGGGGTGACAGTTAGGAGGGGTAGAAGGGAACAAGGCAAGGAGGCTGGTCCTGGGCTGGAGCACCCCAATGATACGCCCCCTTGTGTGATGTTGGGGAAACCAGTCAGGGACCAGCATTGCTGGAGCAGAGTGAAGCCCCTAGCTGCCAGGGGAAGAACTCCTCCAGTAAGGCCGGGAGAAAGGGAAAGGAAAGACAGGTGCTGGTGGTAGGGGACTCAATTATTAGAAGGACAGATAGTGTAATCTGTGACAAAGACCGTGTGTGCCGAACAGTCTGTTGTTTGCCGGGCGCTCGGGTTCGGCACATCGCGGATCGGGTGGACAGATTATTGGGTGGGGCTGGGGAAGACCCAGCTGTCATGGTACACGTGGGTACCAATGACATAGGCAGAGGAAGATGGAGAGTCCTAAATGATTTCAGGGACTTAGGCGCTAAGTTGAAGAGAAGGACCTCCAAGGTAGTATTTTCCGAAATACTACCTGTACCTCGAGCCACACCAGAGAGGCAGCGGGAGATTAGGGAAGTTAACGAGTGGCTGAGGAGCTGGTGTAGTAAGGAGGGTTTCGGGTTCCTGGAGAACTGGGCTGACTTCTCAGTCAGCCACCGGCTCTTTGGTAGGGACGGATTGCACCTAAATGGGGTGGGTGCAGCCGTACTGGGTGAGAGGATGGCCACAAAGTTAGAGGGGCTTTTAAACTAGGTGATGGGGGGGAGGGTACAGATGTAGAATTAACCAGTGGAAAGCAAGTTTCAGAGTGCAGAATTGGGGGCGATAGCGGTAGGGTGCTCGGAGCTCCTATACCCAGGGTGGGTATGGGGCAAAATCAGGAGAGCAGCCTAAAAACATCAAACGAGGATATATGTAACCGATCAAAATTAAGAGGTTTGTATACCAATGCCAGAAGCCTGGCCAACAAGATGGGAGAGCTGGAGCTGCTGATGTTTGAGGAGGACTTAGATTTTGTGGGGATAACTGAGACTTGGTTTGACAGCTCTCATGATTGGATGGCGACCATTCAGGGGTATTCCCTTTATCGCAGAGATAGAGAGGGTAAAAAAGGGGGAGGGGTATGTCTGTATATTAAAAACAGTATACAGGTAAATATGAGGGATGATATTAATAATGGAGCTATGGATGAGGCAGAATCCCTATGGGTAGAACTTCAAAGGGAAGGCACGGTGGGGAAGGTAATATTGGGCGTATGCTATAGGCCCCCCAACCTGAGGGAGGAGGGGGAGGCGGACCTAATTTTACAGATAGGATTGGCAGCAAGGATGGGAAATGTCATTATAATGAGGGACTTTAATTATCCAGATATAGACTGGGCAGAAGGAACAGCACACTCAGCCAAGGCTAGGCAGTTCCTAAATGTTTTGCAAGACAATTTCATGGGTCAGATGGTGAATGCACCGACGAGGAAAAATGCGGTACTTGACCTGCTGATTACCAACAATACAGACCTGCTCACGGATATAGAAATACGGGACAACTTAGGAAACAGTGACCATAGGTCAATAAGTTTCAATATTAATTACAGTAATAGGAAACACAAGGGTAATATAAGGACACTGAATTTCAAAAGAGCCAATTTCCCTAAACTGCGCTCGCTGCTAGAAAATATCAAATGGGATAGAACCCTGGGAACAAAGAACACGGAGGAAAAATGGGAGTGCTTCAAGAGCATACTTAACAAGGGGATTGACCAGTGCATTCCAAAGGGAAATAAATTTAAAAGAGCAAAACTAAACCCTGGGTGGCTAAACTCCAACATAAAAATGTATATTAGTGCTAAAGAAAAGGCCTTCAAAAAATACAAGACTGAGGGGTCATTGGCAGCATTCAAGCATTACAAAGAGTGTAATAAGAAATGTAAAGACGAAATCAGGGCGGCTAAAATAGAACACGAGAGACATATAGCGGAAGAGAGTAAAAAGAACCCCAAGAAGTTCTTTAAGTATATAAACAGTAAGAAAGCGAGGCCAGAACACATTGGCCCCATAAAAGATGACAAAGGAAATATGGCCACTGAGGACAGAGAAAAGGCAGAAGTGTTAAATCATTTCTTCTCTTCAGTCTTCACAAAAGAATCGGAGGGCTAAACGGACCTAGCTTGTAAGGCTGGACTAAATAATACACCTCAGGAAATGCCGCCATGGCTAACAGAAGATAGACTTAGAACTAAACTAGAGAAACTTAACATAAATAAATCACCGGGACCGGATGGCTTGCACCCGAGGGTTCTTAAAGAGCTCAGCTAGGTGATTGCCAGAGCATTATTCTTGATCTTTAAGGATAGTTTACAGACGGGTATGGTGCCAGCTGATTGGAAAAAAGCCAACGTGGTACCAATATTTAAAAAGGGGCCGAGGTGTATCCCGGGGAACTATAGGCCGGTCAGCCTAACATCTGTAGTCTGCAAGATTTTGGAGGGAATGTTAAGGGACCACATACAAGACTTTAGTAATGAAAACTGTATTATTAGTAGCAATCAGCATGGATTTATGAAAAATCGTTCTTGCCAAACCAATCTATTAACCTTCTACGATGAAGTGAGCTGCCACCTAGATAAAGGTAAGCCTGTGGATGTGGTGTATCTGGACTTTGCAAAGGCCTTTGACACCGTTCCCCACAAACGCTTACTGTACAAACTAAGGAAGGTAGGTATGGACCATAAGGTGAGTACCTGGATAGAGAACTGGCTCCAGGGGAGAGTCCAGAGGGTGGTGATTAATGGGGAGTACTCGGATTGGGCGGGTGTGGAAAGTGGGGTCCCCCAGGGTTCTGTCCTGGGACCAATCCTCTTTAATTTATTCATAAATGATCTAGAGGAGGGGATATCTAGTACAATCTCAGTATTTGCAGATGATACTAAACTAAGCATGCCAATATCTTCTATGCAGGATGTGGAAACCTTACAAGCGGACCTGAACAAAATAACGGGGTGGGCAACTACATGGCAGATGAGGTTTAATGTTGAAAAATGTAAAGTAATGCACTTGGGGGCCAAAAACCAGAAAGCAAGCTACTCACTAGGGGGGGAGCCTCTGGGTGAGTCTAGGATGGAAAAGGACCTGGGGGTACTGGTAGACAACAGGCTTGGCAGTGGCATGCAATGCCAAGCCGCTGCAAGTAAAGCCAACAGAATACTGGGATGTATAAAAAAGGGGATTCACTCCAGAAATAAAGAGATTATTCTCCCACTCTACAAGACTCTGGTCCGGCCACATCTGGAGTATGCTGTCCAGTTCTGGGCACCGGTCCTCAGGAAGGATATGCTGGAACTGGAAAGAGTCCAGAGAAGGGCAACAAAAATAATTAGGGGAATGGAGGACATCAGCTATGAGGAAAGACTACAAGCACTGAACCTATTCTCTCTGGAGAAGAGACGACTGAGGGGGGATATGATATCAATGTTCAAATACTGTACTTGCGACCCTAGCATAAGGAACAAACTATTCAGAGAAAGGAGATGCAATAAGACCCGTGGCCACTCACTAAAACTAGAGGAAATGCGGTTTAACCTTAAAATGCGTAAGGGGTTCTTCACTGTAAGAGCAGTAAGGATGTGGAATTCTCTTCCACAAGCAGTAGTATCAGCAGGGAGCATTGATAGTTTCAAAAAACTGTTAGATGGGCACCTTAGAGACCACAACATACAGGGGTATACAATGTACGGTTAAAAGCAAACACACACACACATCATAGATTGAACTGGATGGACTGGTGTCTTTTTTCAACCTCACTAACTATGTAAGAGTACCCCAGTACCTCTCCAGTCCATCAGAGTACCCACGTAGCTGTCTCCAGCCCATCAGTGTACCTGAGTACCTATTTGCAGCCCATCAGAGTTCCCGAGTACCTATCTGCAGCCCATCAGAGAACCTGAGTATCTGTCTCCAGCCTAGCGGAGTACCCGAGTACCTGTCTTCAGCCCATTGGAGTATTCCAGTACCTATCTCCAGCCCAGAGTACCCGAGTACCTATCTGCAGTGCATCAGAGTACCAGAGTACCTGTCTCCAGCCCATTAGAGTACCTGAGTACCTATATCAGAGTACCTGAGTACCTATCTGCAGCCCATCAGAGTACCCGAGTACCTGTCTCCAGCAAATCAGAGTACCCGAGTACCTGTCTCCACCCCATCGGAGTACCCAAGTACTTATCTGCAGCCCATCAGAGTACCCGATTACCTATCTGCAGCCCTTTAGAGTACCCGAGTACCTGTCTTTAGCCCATCTGAGTACCTGTCTCCAGCCCATTGGAGTACCTGAGTACCTGTCCCCAGCCCATCAGAGTACCTGAGTACCTGTCTCCAGCCTAGAGTACCCAAGTACCTATCTCCAGCCCAGAGTATCCGAGTACTTGTCTGCAGACCATCAGAGTACCCGGGTACCTGTCTCCAGCCCAGATTACCCGAGTACCTATCTGCAGCGCATCAGATTACCTGAGTACCTGTCTCCAGCCTATCAGAGTACCTGAGTACCTCTCTGCAGCCCATCAGATTACCTGAGTACCTATCTGCAGCCCATTAAAGTACCTAAGCACCTATCTGCAGCTCATCAGAATACCCGAGTACCTGTCTGCAGCCCATCAGAGTAACTGAGTACCTATCTGCAGCCCATGCTTCATTGAATATACGTTGGGGTGTTTGCTTTCCAAAATGGGGTTATTTTGTGGGCGTTTCCATTGCCCTGGTGCTCCAAGGCCTTCAAAAGTGTGATAGGTAGGAATTAAATTAGATATGTATTTATGCTCCCAGAATGCTTGAAGGTACTACTTGGATGTTGGGTCTCTGTATGTGGCCAGGCTGTGTATAAATCTCACACATGTGGTATCGCCATACTCAGGAGAAGTAGCAGAATGTGTTTTGGGGTGTCATTTTTGCTATGTACATGCTATGTGTTAGAAATATCCTATGAATTGACAACTTTGTGTAAAAAAAAAAAAATGTTTTCATTTTCTTTCCACATGTTCCAAACACTTTTGGAAAAAGATGCCACAATCAAAAGACTCATTAAGCCTCATAGATTATATGATGGGGTTTTTGTTTTCCAAAATGGGGTAATTTTGTGCGTAATTCCACTGTCATGGTGCTCCAAGGCATTCAAAAATCGAATAGGTCGTTAGGAAATTAGATGTGTAATTTATGCTCCCAGAATGCCTGACAGTGCATGTCGGGCCTCTGTACATGGTCAGGCTATGTAAAAATCTCACACATGTGGTATTGCCATACTCAGGAGGAGTAGCAGAATGTATTTTGGGGTGAAATTGCAAGTATGCATATGCTGTGTGTGAAAAATAACTTGTTATTATGACAATTTTGTGTAAAAAAAATAAAATAATTTCTTATTTTCCCAAGAATAGTTGGAAAAAAATTACAACTTCGGAAAAAATCACCATGCCTCTTACAAAATACCTCAGACTGTCTACTTTTCAAAAAGGCATCATTTGGGGGGGGGGGGGGTATTTGTACTGTCCTGACATTTTAGGGTCTTAAGAAAGGAGATAGGCCATCAGTACATCAGGTGTGATCAATTTTTAAATGATTGGCACCATAGTTTGTAGATTCTATACTTTTGTGCAGACTAAATAATATCCACTAATTTTGATTATTTTTACCAAAGATATGTAGCAGTATAAATTTTAGCCAGAATTTATGAACAAAAACTACTTATTTGCCATTTTTTATAATAGAAACTAAAAAAAGTGTTTTTTGTTTTTTTTCACTCTTTTTTGTTCGCTCTTTTTTCACTTGTATCGCAAAAAATCCAGTGGTGATCTAATACCACCAAAAGAAAGCTCTATTGGTGTGAAAAAAAAATGTTGTTTATTTATTTTGTCATTCAAAGTGTGAGAGCACTGAAAGCTGAAAATTGGTCTGGGCAAGAAGGGGGTGAAAGCGCCCTGTATTGAAGTGGTTAAAAAAAAAAAGCTTTGGTTTAGGATATAATTTATTTGGTAGTCAACTTACTTTCTGTTACTTTTATGGAAGGGATAGGTCCCCCTTAAAAGTTGAAATCGTGACAATACTTCTACCAGACATATATGGACACAGCGATTTGAAAATATAAACACATAATGATACTATGTAAGGTTACAAAAACTGGAGCACTCAGAGTCCCCGTTCACACTAAGGTGACCTGTGAGGCGCCATAGGGAAGCTGCGGACCCGTTCTAATAGGAGCGACACAAGTCGCTCCGACTTAGAAAAAGGGTCCGGAGCTTCTTTGGGGCGACCAGGAGGCGACCGCCATAGACTTCAATGTTATGAAGTCCGTGGCGGCCGCTCCGAGGTCACGGCGCGCACCTCGGAGGTCGCGGTGCGAAGTAGCGTCGCTTGTATGTGAACGGGGCCAGAATCTGGTGCAGCTGTACATGGTAGCCAATCAGTTTCCAACTTCAGCTTGTTTAGTTAGAGCGGTTGTAAACCGCTGGACTTTTTTTTTTTCCACCCTGCAAGGTAAAGGCATAATGTGCTAGTATGCATCACATACAAGCACATTATGTTAAACTTACTCTAAAATGAAGCCCGAGATCTCAGAGCTGCAGCGGGTTCCCATCTTCACCTGTCTTGCTTCCAGGTTCGCAGACTCCCGCTCTGTGACTGGCCAAAGCCACAAATTACATCATGCTCATGCGCGGGAGCAGCCGGTGGCGGCACAGGGCTCTGAAGGAACGGCACGGCTGACCACACCTTCAGAGCGCATGTGCCAGTGACATCACTGGCTGCATGTAATGTAAATATCTCCTAAAGGATGCCGGTTTAGGAGATATTTACACTACCTATAGGTAATCCTTGTTATAGCCTTACCTATAGGTAAAGTAATTTGTGGAACTTTACTTCCACTTTAAACTTTGACAAAAAAAACTTGGAAGCTCATTGGTTTCTATTCAGAGCTTCACCAGATTTGGCACAGTTTCAGTAAATCAACTCCAATGTTGCAATGTTCCTATAATCAGAAAGGAAATTCTGTGCAAAAATCCCCTTTTCCTTCAGTCTCCAACTCATGTCATGTTACTTGAAGCCCCACACATTGAAACAACACCTAATCTTCTGTTTATCTATTTTCAAATATAACTTTTTAAAATAAACTATAACTTTTCAGAGAGAAAACTATGGGGGTTATTTACTGAAACAATCAGCTTCCTGGTTTTATTGCCAAAGATTAAAGTAATTGTAAGCGATCACGTTGTAAGACAACCCATTCAGTTTAAAATAGAAATGAAAGGCAAAAATTTTTGTATAAATAAAAAAAACATTATAAATACCTTTTTTTCACTTTTTCAAACTGATCATATTCTCTCTGTTCTCAGCGAATAGCTGTGCAGGGGGGCGTGTCAGGACAAGTCTCATCATTAAAGGAGAGCACACTGAGTTCCCAGCATAGCTAGTGAATTGACCACTATGTGCTCTCCTGCTTAGTGTGGTCAGTTTTGTAATAGGAAATCAAGGTGATTTCACATATAGTAAATATACAAAGAGAACAGGATGCTTTCTCATATAAGTACATGGTACAGCAGGCACCAGTGGTGGCCCGTCTATTAGGGGCGCAGTGCGGGCTAGAGCGACAGGGGGGAGGGGTCCGTGGTCAGGTCCATCTGCCGCCCCCACCAACCGATGGAGCACCAGCCGCTACTGGCACATATCAGGATTATGCCTTTGATTTCTATTTTAAACTGAATGGGTTGTTTTACAAGGTGATCGTTTACAATCACTTTAATTGAACAAGTTGAGCTTAAAAGCTGATTGGCTACCCTGCGCAGCTGCACCAGATTCTGAGTGCCCCAGTTTTAGTAAATCTCCCCCTATGTGTCTGGGAAACAAAAGGCAACTAAAAAGGAAACTGTCTTTCCTATGTGTAAATACCAGTTGCAGCTGACTAATCCTCTAACCAGATGTTATATATATAAAAATAATTGACAATTAAATAAATATGTCTTTTAAAACTATCTGGTGCTAAATTTTTTTATCCTAGTGACAATGGTAGCTCTATTTGCATCAATAGTAGACATGAAAATAATCCTAGTGTTCAAAATAGCCAAAATGTTAAAGTGATCAATGCATCAAGAAGACAGCCTAAAAGCCCGTACACACGATAAGAAAATCTGAAGGGAAAATTTGTCCGACGACCGATCTGCCGATTTTCAGATTGTTAGTATGGTGCTTTAGACAGCCGACTGCGACTTTTCGGCAGAAAAAATCCTGATGTGCAGGCTATATAATTTTTGTCGTCCGTAATACAACGTCCGTTTTTCGTCTCATTAGTACAGATTTCGATGGAAAAAAATCTTAAGAGCAAGACTAGGCATGCTCAGAGACGAAAGAACACATACAAAGCAATCCAACACATGACATCACTTCTGAAGTAGAATTCTGTCGTACGGGAAAATTTGTATGAAAATAACCTCTTCACTTTCCACATCAGACTAGCATGCCACAAAAAACGGACGACAGATCGTTCGATAATCTTATCATGTGTACGGGGCTTAACAGTCTCTGACATAAAAAGACTGACAGATTGGGGTTAATTTACTAAAGACGAAAAGGCTGTTCACTTTGCTGGGGAATTTTCCCCCAGCTTAGTGAATGAGGAGAATCTCTGCTAACTTCTATTATCCAAACGGCTGCAAGCAAACAGCTTTTTTTTTTTTTTAATTTTCCTAGCATGTAATTGGGCATTCATTGCAAAGTGAATTATTTCACCATATTCACTAAGCTAAAGAAACATTTCCTTACAAAGTGAACAGCATGTTTACGTTTAGTGAAGCAACCACAATGTTTTAATTAATAATTGATTATCAAGGGTAGAATAAATGCTTTCTTTATTTATCTGATATATTTTAGCAACTCTGCATCGTTACCTATGCCACAATATTTGACAAAAAAAGTTTTTCCTATGGTTTTTCTGTGCCTAAGAGACTTTTTGAGTGCTGATGGCATACAATTCACATCTCATGAGTTAACAAATGTAACTTTTTCTTCTTTTAAAATCACCAATCTTAAATAACGTGTAGTTTAAGCACAGTTACTAGAACTAACATTCTTGTACCTGAAAAGAAATGTATGCATTTACATTTATAGCTATATAGCTAAATCTCATTGGAGGTATGTTAACTAAAGGAGTGGGTAATACCCAATTAGCAATGTGTGCATGTTTACCCTGAATACTTAATCATGTGAAGGGCAAAAAAAAAAAACACTGTCAGGTTGATTTACTAAAGGGAAATAGATTGCACACTTTGCAAATGCAGTTGCACTTGTTTTTCTTAATTGGAGAATACCCAATCAGGTGCAAGGAAAATAAAAAAACAGCATTTTTGCTTGCACATATTTGGATGATGGAAATCAGCAGAGCTTTGTCATATTCACTAAGCTCTGGATAAAATAAGTGCAACTGCACTTGTAAAGTGCACAGTCTTTTTGCCTTTAGTAGTCAACCCCTATGTCTTACACATGCCAGGATTACAGAACTGAACACAGCTTCACTTCATTTACTAAGCTAAGTGAACATTCACTTCATCAGCAAATCAAAATCATCAGCTTGCCTTAAAGCTAAATCTTTGTTATCAAGATATGTTTTAGTTGCAAATGTATTTAAAAACTAAAATGAGATCCGAAACATGTCATTGTGTGTGAAAATAAAAATGAAAAAAATGTTTTAATTGATATAACCTGTCCTCGTCTTGGTGACAGTGAACTGGCTGTAGTTAATTTACAAACCACCAGTCGTCTACAAAAGACATTTTGTAAAACAGCAACAAACCATGTTCAGCATTTTTCAAGTGAAAGAAGCAAAGATACCAAAGAATAGCAAAGATAATAGCAATGACAAGTAGTAATAAATTCAATCTCTCTACCTAAAGTCATATAATAATGACAAGTGACAACACTGACATTATTTTTAGAGTCGGTGCACACTAAGGTGACACGACTGTGTACTACTTCGGGGGCGACTTGTGCATTTCCATGCACCACAACTTCGGAGCGACTTGCATGGACTTCACATAATGGAAGTCTATGCAAGTCGCTCCGAGGTCGCCCCGAAGTAGTACAGGACCCTTTTTCTAAGTCGGAGCGACTTGTGTCGGTCCTATTAGAACGGGTCCTGTAGCGGTCAATGGACCGCGAGGGAGCGCGACTTGTCAGGCTGACAAGTCGCCTGACAAGTCGCGCTAGTGTGGATCAACACTTAAAGTATTTGTTTTAAAAAACAATTTGATTACCTTTCTTAGATTTATACTTCCTCCTTTTTTTGGTACTGCACTTCCTTCCAACTTCCTTTGCGAGCGCACTCTCTTTGATGCTACCGGCCGTAATCACTTGCAAATGTACTGGGAGTACGCATGCACAAAGCAGTAACAAACTGTTTTTACTGGTCTCTCTGCTCTTGTATTATCACAATGAAGGGCCAGCAAATAAGTACAAAAAAAACAATTTTTTAGGAAAAAATATGTCAAGAATCTTTTTGTTTTTATTACCTCCATTACTCTTGTGTAATCCCGACCATGAGCACTACCTGCACAGAATTTGCATGTTCTCCCTGTGCCTGGGTTGGTTTCTTCCAAGTACCCTGGTTTCCTCCTACACTAAAAAGACATGCTGGTAGGTTAATTGGCTCCTGTCTAAATTGCCCCTAGTATTTGTACATATCAATGTGAGTAAAGGCCCGTACATGTGATAAGAAAATCTGTAGGGAAAAATTCGTCCGGCGACTGATCTGTCAATTTTCGGATTGTTAATATGGTGCTTTCGACAGCCGATTCCGACTTTTCGACTGACAAAATCCTGATGTGCAGGCTATAAAATTTTTGTTGTCCGTCAAAACAACATCTGATTTTTGTCTCATTAGTACAGATTTCGACGGGAAAAAATCTTAAGAGCAAGACTAGGCATGCTCAGAGACGAAAGAACACATACAAAGCAATCCAACACATGACATCACTTCTGAAGTAGAATTCTGTCATACGGGAAAATTCGTATGAAAATAATCTCTTCACTTTCAAAAATCACACTAGCATGCCACAAAAAACGGACGACGGATCATTCAATAATCTGATCGTGTGTACGGGGCTTTAGGCTGGCCATACATGTTCAATTCTCTTGTACAATTTTCCTTTAGATTTACCAAAAACCATATAATATGAGTTCAAAACGAAACAACTTTCAATTGCATTCAATTAGGCAGGCCCTGGCATTATATAGTTTAAGGTAAATCTAAAGGAAAATTGTACCAGAAAATTGAACATATATGGCCAGCCTTCGGGACCTTAGATTGTAAGCTCTTTGAGGGCAGGAACTAATGTGAATATGCGATATACATGTAAAGTGCTGCATAAATTGACAGCGCTATATAAGTACCTGTAATAAATAAACATGTTTTTTCTGCAGATATCTATTGATCCATTTCTGATGTGCTTCTTTCCTAAATTTCAGTGAGGGGCTTATCAGACAAAAGTGGAGCAAGGGTTCTTTTTAGCTCCAGCCTTTCTGTGCTGCGTGTGCACATTGACACACAGGGGTTGATTCACTAAAACCGGAGAGCTCAAAATCTGTAGCTGTGCATGGTAGCCAATCAGCTTCTAACTTCAGCTTGTTCATTAAGCTTTGACAACAAAAACTGGAAGCTGATTGGCTACCATGCACATCTGCACGAGATTTTGCACTCTCCAGTTTGCAAAATCCTGTGCAGACTAGAAATAACAATAAACAACATAAGTTCTCAAATAAAATGATTTTATATATATATATATATATATATATATATATATATATATATATATATATATTATCAGTGTCAATATATAATTTATATATTGACATAGTGTCAATATTATGTAAATTATTTATCATCTGGATTTAATAACTTAAAAAAAGAGCTTTCAAAAACAATCTATAGCTAAGTTTCCCTCTTCTTGTTGCAGGTGTCTGGTTTAAAGCAGACATTTTTTTAAGTAGTTTCCTTTACAAACTTATCACCTTTTATTTTTGCCTGTGTTCTCAGCTACCGTTTGTGTGTGTGTGGTGGAAGCAGAACTGGGGGGGAAGGGACGTAAAAAACACAACAGGAGTTTAAGGGTCATCAGCTTTTAGCCTCAGCATGACCACCTCTGTAAAGTATGAGCGGATCACGTGGGCCATTCCAGGCTGTTAATAATTCATTCAGAGCACGTTTTACTCTTGAGGAAATGCTTTGTTCTTCACATTTCCCTGTTCCCCCTCCTCCACACCAACAGCACAAGAAAAAAAAAAAATTAGTCATTTTGTTTTTTAGCACTTTCAAAAAAAAAAAAAAAGACTGGATAAAAATAATTGCAAATCACGCAAAATTTGTACCAACCACTAAACAGCCACTGCTAAACTAAAGTCTTAAGTTTTTATAAAAGTTGTTATAATCCAATAAAGTGATTTGCATATGTGTTTACAAATTGTGAATTTTTGTGAAGATAAAAATACTGAAAGACTTGAAATTTTTGTACCCTACTTTCTATCAAAAATAATTTGAAACATCTGGAAAAAGATGTATGTAAAATAAGGACAAGCTGAGAGATTTCAGTGAAATTGATTTTGCAAAAAAGTGACTGATTTCGCCATCAGGGAAATTTCACCAAAGCAGAAACTCTCAGGTTTGCTCACTGAGTGAACTGCTTATGTGAACTTTTCTTAAAAAAAAAAAGGCTACTCTTTTTTTTTTTCATTTATAGGGTGTTTTTTTAAGGGAAGTATTTTGAAATAGTTTAGTAAAGTTTTCTTTACTTGTTTTTTTTTTGTGTGTATTTTATCATTATTTGTGGTCTGCTGCTTTCACTTATTTTTATGCTTTCATTATTCACTGTCTGTTTTTTATGTCTATAAAAATACCTTAAAATAATGAGGTTATTGAGGATCTATTTTCCCTTATTTTTTTTTCCTTGTAAAGCCTATGACTACTTTTGTCAGTCTTTAACACCAGAGATATTTCATGGAATGTTCTTAAATATTTTAATTCAGCTATGACAAAGGTGAACGTCAGATCATTTTTAAATCTCTGCTTGTAGTGTGAATGCCTGCATGGTTCAATTGTTATCTATCATTAGAGATAAATAAAAGTTTAATTTTCCTGAAATTTTGGCAAAATGCATTTGAGTCAATGGGTAAGGTGAAATTAAGGTGGACTTAAAGTTTGAAATGTTCTGGAGTATAAATGAAAGTGAATTTCCACTAATCTTGTTCTTGGAGTAAAAAAAGGACATTTTGACCCTGGATAACCACTAACCAGATTCACAGAAATTTCTATGCCAACAGAAACAAAAAAATGCAGCTCATGTGCTAAACTGAAAAAAAAAATAAAAAAGTTTTCCTTTCATTGAAAGCCTTGAAGTACAGTAGATGTAAACCCATTCACTGAAATCTCGTATAAGCTACTTTAAATAATACTGTTGATCCTGCCATAAAGATCCTTGTTTAGTCATTTCCTGTTACGGGTCAGCCCTTGTCTCCCAGTTGTGCTCTCGCATTGTCACCCTCTCACATGAAATTTTGATGGACTACAAATAGCTGTTTCAATGCACATTACACAGGTATGGCCGACTGTTGTCAGCCTCAGCAACCCTATCCTGAGAAATACCATGTGACCATGGCTAGAGTGCATGTAGACAGACATTGGGGGTTATTTACTAAAACTGAAGAGTGCAAAATCTGCTGCAGCTCTGCATAGAAACCAATCAGCTTCCAGGTTTTATTGTCAAAGCTTAAAGCCTCGTACACACGTTCAGATAATGGGATGACTTTTCGTTCATATTTTGTTGCATGATACTAACATCGAATTCAACAATGCGTACAAACCGTATGATTTTTGTCGAACGATTCAGGAAAAGCTTCCTGGTTGCTTAGCTACGTATCAGATGGTGCTAAAGAAAAACAATGGCAGCCAGGCTTTTTCCGTGCTATTTTAGTGTTTCTGATCATGCGCGGTCTTTGTCGATCGATTTTTAGCGGACGCATAGTGTACTGATGAAACGATTTTCGCTTGCGAGGCTATCGTACAACAGAAATTTTCATGTTTGTCTCTTCGGATTTTGTTGGACGAACTGTCGTGATCGGCTGTCGAAAACTGTGTACTAACGATCAGATTATCGTGGGATCAGGTTGAAAGCGAGTTTTATCGTACGATTATCGGAACATGTGTACGGGGCATAACTGAACAAGCTGAAGTTAGAAGCTGATTGGATACAATGCACAGCTGCACCAGATTCTCAGTGCAGCAGTTTTAGTAAATCTCCCCTGACGTGGCAGCAAAAGAGGCTGCAGAAGATCAGCAGCACTTAGATGCCACAAAGGGTGAAAAAAATAGTAAAAACAAGTATTTTATTTTTAATTGTCTATGATATACTGTGCATTAGCACGTGGTGGGCATATTTGTAAGGCAGAATAAACATAACTTTCACCAAACATTCACTCGCGGTAAATCAATCACTGTCGATTAAACACATGAACCAAGATTCATCTACAGTGAATACTTAGGAAATGTCAGATTAAATATGCTTCCTAAAGGTCAGTTCCACTTTTGCAGTCAAATGTTAGAACCCCCCCCCCCCCCCACTATGTTTGTGGTTCCCATTCACACCCTGTATCTAAAAATAATTGAAAAAATATATATATTTCCTAACTGTGTAGTTGGTCAGAGCAGATTTGTAGACACGCTAGCCATTCAGAGCAATTTCAAAGAGCAGTTAGAGGGTCACATGGAGGGAAAGTGCATTAACAAACAGCAATTTTTTAAAGCAGTATTAATACCAAAAGCAAACATTTATTATAATGCAGCTTACCAATTCTTAGATGTGGCGTCTGCATCATTTTTCTTTTTTAGGCTCTATTTCCATTATTTTCATCTGGTGATTTCATTTTAATTTCATTTGGTTTTTAAAAGAACAAGCTGTCCTGCAGATGTAGCAGTTAAGCCCCGTACACACGTACCGATTGTCGGCCGTAAATATTCGGCTGACGACCGATCGGCCGATTGTAGGCTTGTTAGTATGATGCTTCCGACAGCCGACAGCGCATTTTCGGCTGAACAGAATCTGTCGTGCAGACTTTAAAATTTTTGTTGGCCAACACCAGAACGCCCGATTGTTCGCCAGTCAGTACAGAATTCGGCCGACAAACAGCAGATGAGCAAGACTGGGCATGCTCAGAGAAGAAAAAACACAGGGAAAGTTAACCATCACATGACATCACTTCTGCAGTCGGCTGTTGTTGGCCGACAAAATTCGTGTGCAGTCTTTTGCAGTTTTCAACAGACACGACAGCCCTGGACAAAAGACGGCCGATCGTTCGGCCGACGATCGGTACGTGTGTACGGGGCTTTAGACGGTTGAAGCAAACCACTTAACACTGATAGTGGTGCTTACAATGATCAGCTTTAATTTATGTAAAATCTTTATCCAGTAGGGAAAAAAAAACAGTTTACTGTAACTGCTTATAAAGTGTTTGCTGGAGTTTGGCGTCAGTTTAGTGTATTTAATGCCTGGTACACACATTGAGATTATCAGACAGATTGATCGTCTGTTTTTTTGTGCATGCTAGTCTCATATCAATAATGAAGAGGTTACTAAAGATACGAAAATTATCATACAACAGAATAAAAATTCCGAAGTGATATAATTTTGTAGTGTATTTGTATTGTATTTTTGAACGACAAATGTACTGAATAAACGATAATCATATGATCTGGTGTCGTACGAGAAAAGGTTTTGTGCTTGTCCCATCGGATAATACCACATGAACTGTTGTGATCAGCTCTCGAAAGCTGCATACTAACGATTATAATATTACATGATCGCTTGGAAAGCAGTATTTTTTGGGCAATTTTCTGATCATGTGTTCGGGCCATAAATCTGCTAGTGTTCAGCACTCCCCTTCCTCCAGACTGGATGCTGCCACCCAGAGGTGTCTCTGTGGCTCCTTTATTCAGAGTGGGGGTACTCTAACACAGGAGGTGTGTTACTGGCTGGATCACAAAGTGAAAACAGAGAGAAAAAGCAAACAAAGAAAACAAATGCAGCCACCACATCTAAGGATTGCTAAACTGCCATATATTACATTTTTGGTTTGGGGTTTAATACCACTTTAATTTATATTAGAGGGTAATTCTTCCCAATGATGACAAGAGTAAGGAACATTCTTCCCACTGACTGTCACACTAATGTGTCATGAGTTCTATATTTTTCATTTTTAGCAGGGCTTCCCAGGACCAGAAATGTATTTCAAGGGTTCCTCTGTGTTGAGAAAGGCTGCCACAAAGTAAGTGCCCATTCACACTACCGCGACTTGTCAGGCGACTGGTCAGCCTGACAAGTCGCGGTCCATGCAGTGCTACGGGAACCGTTCTAATAGGAGCGACTCAAGTTGCTCCAAATTAGAAAGTAGTTCCTGTACTACTTCAGGGCGACATCGGAGTGACTTGCATTGACATTCATTATATGAAGTCCGTGCACGCGACTTCACAGGTCGCCCCCGTAGTCGTGCCGCGGTAGTGTGAACTGGCACTAAGTGTTATGGAAGTCTGGCTGCAAAAGCAGTAATTTACTCCAATGTCCAAGTGTACATCTACTATTACAGTCTCCTCTCTTTCGCATGGGCGTTCATTCTGGATCTGTTCATTTTTCAGGTGAATCCAGACTGAACCACAATGTATGTCTATATGCAGGCGGATGTAAACAGATGCACATCCGTTTACATCCGAGTCGTTTATGTCCACAATAATGGAAACAGCCAATTAGGTGGAACAAAAGGATACTAGTACCAACATCCCAAAATGATTAGATATAGAGAAAAGCAGAAGACTGAGGCTGGGTTCACACAAATGCGATGCAGGAACCCTGCGAATCCACTGCGGGTTCCCGCATCGCATTCAAATTGCAGACAGTTCACACTGCCATATGTGAATCGCTGGGGTGTCCATACAGAGTTAACGACACCCCCAGATCAGTTTGCATATCGCAGTGTGAACTGACAGTTCAGACATGAATCGGATTGCATTTGTGTGAACCACCATGTGATCCGATTCTGCTGCGGACCCAAATAAGGGTCCTGTGCATGTTCAGTCCGAATCAGATGCAAATTCAAGCCATCCAATCTGTATGGCTGAATTTGCATCGCACAAACATTGCATGTGATTTTAGGAGCAGTGCGCTCCGAATCACATGCGATGTCTGTCATCGATATAGTGTGAGCCAGGGCTAATTCCTCAATAGATCAGTCCTCATAAAGGAAAATTAGGACGGGACTTTATAGGTACAATGGGACAAGAGGCAATACTCAGCGTGTATAAAAAGACATACATAAACTGATATAGGGCCGTTTTCACACGAGTGTTTTGTTTGTACGTTTTTTTAATCTGTCCACTTTCGGATGAAAAACAGACAGCATTTATGGCTGTTTTTAGGCAAGAAATATATTTTATTTTATATTATGTGTGGATCTGAATGCAGCTATTTGGTTTTTAATAGAGACATTCACACAGGTGTGTAAACATACACTGCTTTCTGATACATAACACAAAATGTAAAAAATCTGCATCTGAGGGCATGTATTTGCATTTTGGTATTTAAAAAAAAAAAACAACAAGACAATTTTTTCACATTTTAAAAAATGGATCTAAAAGGAGGTATCCTTCATAGCAGGAACATTTGCTCCAATAAACATAAATTAAAAATATTTTTGCCAATGCGAATGTAGCCTAAGACCGCATTCACACTGGTACGACTTGGGCCGCGACTTGTCAGCCTGACAAGTCGCGGTCCTCACGCTCCCATTGTATAGTACAGGAGCCGTTCTAATAGGAGCGACACAAGTCGCTCCTACTTAGAAAAAGGGTCCTGTACTACTTCGGGGCGACCTGGAGGCGACTTGCATTGACTTCCATTATGTGAAGTCCGTGCAAGTCGCGCTGCACGCGACTTCACAGGTCGCCCCCTAAGTCGGAGCGACCTAATGTGAACGGAGGCTAAGGGTCCTTTCACACGGGCGGTCCGTATGTCCATTTTTCATTCCATCCGTTTGTGGGTGAAAAACTGACATAATGCATGTCAATGGGATTGCAGATGTCAGTGGATGACCATCCGTTGACATCCGATTTGCGATCAGTTCCATTTTTTTGGAACGGAAGAGAACCCTATTTTTCTTCTGTTTAAAAAGACGGAATGGATACAACAACGGATGTCAGCGGTGTCATCCGCAATCCCATTGACATACATTATCTCCGTTTATCACCTGCAAACGGATGGGATGATAAACTGACATACGGAACGGACACTCCAGAGTGTCATCCGTGTCCGTGTAAAAAATAAAAAGTGCCTGAGCGGAGGAAAATACGGTCCGCCCCGTGTGAAAGGACCCTTTTCACACATACGGTCCGTTCAGTTCATCAGTTCAGTCACGTCAAAATGTATCAGTTTTCCATCCGTTTTTCGTCCGCTTTTTATCCATTTTTCATCTGTTTTTCATCCATTTTCATCTGTTTTTTTTACATCCACTACCAATGCAAAAACGAATCAAAAACGGACCGTTTGTCCGTTTACATCCTTTTTTCGTCCGATCCGTTTTTTTGACAGATGAAAAATAGGGCATTCATCTGTTTCAAAAAACGTACATTGACGGAAGCGGATGAAAACGGATGTTAACGGATGATCGTCCGTTTTTACATAGAGATGCACTGATGTCCGTTTTTCATCCATCAACGGATGGATGAAAAACAGACAAACGGACCGTATGTGTGAAAGGGGCTTAAACAAAAATGGATGTTAACTGAAGTAAAGTGAACAAGGATGGGCTGAAGATGAATGTATAAACTGATATAAACCGATGTAACCTTAATCCATTTTATTCTTAGCAAAAAAACAGGACTGAATGGGTGATGTCTGTGTAAAAAAGGACCCTAAAGGCTGATAGCATCAATTGTAGCCTTTACATGGTAAAAAAAAAAAATTTGAGGGAAAGTAACACTTTACCCTAAATTAACTTTAACCAGATTTACAGCAATTTATTCCGCGAAAGAAACAGAACTAAAACGTGGCTCAAAATCTATAAGAATGTTGAAGTAAACTGAGTTCTTCACCATAAAAAAATCTTCAGAAAAAAAAATTCTCTGAAAGACATTTAAAAAACGGAAGTCCCCTCAGTCATATAAACTGATACAGGGCCCTTTTACATGGACGTTGTTTGTGCGTTTTTCATCTGTCCATTTTTGAATGAAAAATGGACAGTAAATCCTTCCTAGTTGCTTGCGGATGTAATCGGAAGATAATCTGCGTACATCCATGTCTGTTTAGGTCGTTTTTTATTTGAATTAAATGAAACAAGGCTGCGTCCTTTTCCGTTTAGACAGATCTAATCAGATTTAAACGAATGCCGTCCATTTATGTTGGCTCTGTTTATGTTGTCAGTTTTGGGTAAGAAACATATTTTTTTGTTAATACATTTGGCACTTTTGACTATTTTCTTCAACTAAAAAAAAAAAATGGATGTAATCTGAGGTAAAGTAAACAGAACTGAAGATGGATGTGCAAATTTATGATTATTAATATCATTATAAAGGATGTAACCTGAATTTTTTTTTCTGAAGATTTTTTTATGGTGAAGAAAGAAATTGATTCTCTGAAAGACATTTAAAAAAACGAAAGTCCCCTCAGTCATATAAACTGATACAGGGCCCTTTTACATGGACTTTGTTTGTGCGTTTTTCATCTGTCCATTTTTGAATGAAAAATGGACAGTAAATGGCTTGTGGATGTAAACGGACGATCATCTGCTTACATCCATGTCTGTTTAGGTCGTTTTTTATTTGAATTAAATGAAACAAGGCTGCGTTCTTTTCCGTTTAGACGGATCTAATCAGATTTAAACGAATGCCGTCCATTTATGTTGGCTCTGTTTATGTCAGTTTTGGGTAAGAAACATATTTTTTTGTTAATACATTTGGCACTTTTGACTATTTTCTCCAACTAAAAAAAAAAATGGATGTAAACTGAGGTAAAGTAAAAAGAACTGAAGATGGATGTGCAAATTTATGATTATTAGTATCATTATAAAGGATATAACCTAAATCAATTTTTTCTTAGCAATAAAAGTGACTGAACTGAAGTCTGTGTAAAAGAACCCTGAGGGATGATAGCATCAGTATCAGTCTTATCATGGTAAAAAAATGGAGGGAAAATAACACTCTGACCCTGAATAACCTCTGACCAGATTTATAGCAATTCATTCCCTGACAGAAATAGAACTAACATGCAGCTCGAATATATATAATAAAGGTGAAGAAAATTGAGTTCTTTACCCCTCAAACATTTTTAGAAAAAAAATAATAGTGTAAGAGAAATGTAAAGCCCTAAGCTCCGTGGAGTCAGAGAAGCTGTGATGAGTGACTGAGGTGTCGGGTTTGGGATAGTTGTGGATTACGCCACACTCGGTATTTATTAGGAATAATTGCTCTTTTTATTTTTCCTGATGATTTCTCTGTCTCTGCCATGCCTTATCTCTCAGCTGCAGGACATCATTAATTATGCTAATTGTGTGAGCGGATATACTTTCCCCCTCTGGCTGGTTGGTAAAGTAAAGGAGCCGCCCTGGGCTCGGGGGTCACATGATACGCTGTTCGCGCCACTTTTGTAAAAGCCCCTTTTCTGGGTATTTCCCCCCACCCCCCCGTGCAGCTTTTCGGTCCGGGGTCAGGTAATGTTGTTTATGTTTTGCGGCTCCTCCGGGGTTTCCGCTACCTTCCCTCGTCTCTCTGTGTGTGTCCCCCACCCCTCTCCTCCAGAGATTGCCTGTGAGGTAGGCTGCCTGGGTTCTATTCGGTCCTTACGACGTAGTTTACCAGAAGAAGACGAGGAGGGTGCCCGGGGCACCTGTAGGAGTCGGCGGGAAGGAGCGAGGCTGTGTATTGTGCGGTGCTGAGATTGCCCGGGCGGGCTGTGTACAGGAAGGAGGCGGAGGAGAGGGCTCATGTCTTTGTTTGTGGCCTGAGCTGGTGGTGCTCAGCGTACGGCGGCGGTGAGGGGGGAGCACATGGCGGAGATATCGGGGAGAACCGAGCACTTTATTACAGGCCTGCAGCGGCCGTGTGCCGGGACTTGTAGTCCAAACGGGGGTCGGTTCTATTTGTTTGCCTGGGGCCGGCCATGCGGTCTATTAACCCCTCGTGTGCCGCTACAACTTCCCATGGCTGTGATTGTGGAAGGGGTAAGGGGGTGCCCTCATGTTGCGGTTCCTCCACCGTCCTCCCCCCGCCCCGGAACACGTGGGTGCAGCGGGGACAGGACAATGGACACCTGTTTATTTCGCAATAGTGTACGAGGCACGTGCTTCGGCCATTTAAATGCACCGAGCGGCGGGCGGATGATGGTGACTGCTACTAGGGAGAGGTGACTGAGGTGGAGGGGGGGAGGTAAGGCGATCCGGCGCTGCGGGGGTTAAGGTTTGGCGCGGTTTTGTGGCATTTGAATAGCTGGGACTTCATTTCCCAGAATCCCCCCCGAGGCCCCCCTCTATAATCTCAACACGAGGGACGGGGACGCGTGGTTGGTGGTGAGCGGAGCGGACGGCGGGGGTTGGCGGTGCAGGTAATACCGGAGAAGGTGGGAGGAGGGGATCAGGGAACGGGAGATGACATTGTGCCGCGATCACTGAGCATTATGTGTTCATCGGGCACCCCCAAGACTACACAGCCGAGAGATCGCTGCACGCACTTCACTCAAAGTCCACTTTAGAAACTTTAACTTTAGATTACTTTCACTTTGTCTGATCGGATGGCTCACCCAACTCACTGTCCCTATGCAGCAGAAGACAGTGCACGGCTCGGGCTTATTCACACAGACCTGTGCACCAATCAGGCAATGTATGTGGACTTTAAGTCAGCCCATTGCAGATTATTGCAGTGAGTTGTGATGCATCAAAATGTAACATGGCTGAGAAACCCAATACAGGGCTTCTCTGGGGCCCATTCACACCAACCTCTGCATTAACAAGCATGCATGTTGCTGTGTGGTCCTAGTAGATACGTGTTTTTTTTTTTTTTTGTAAACTTTATTAAAGTGTTGTATAGTGACACTTTATTGATGTCTGTGCACTGCAGTGGGATGTGCTGCATAAAATTAGAGCATGGCAGCTCAACGCACCTTACCACTGGTGTGAACAGGGCCCATAGACTATCACTGTGTGCACATTTATGATTAGCAGGGGTGGTGTGAATTCGTGATTTCTGATTTATACTTGTTTCATACTAGTGCAGTTGCAGCTTTATTTTCTGTGTTTTTTTTTTAATTTATTTTTTTCTATTATGCAAAACTGCACAAGTACATGCAATTTTTTCGGGTGCTTTTCCTGTGAGGTCATGGGCGCAAAATCATGCTGTAACTGCACAATATATCACATGTGCCTTTCCCAAAAAAAGGCTGGCCATGCATTGAACAATGTTTTTTTCTTTTTTTTTTTCTTTAGATTTGCAAAAATCATGAGGTCAAGCCTAAACTTTCAACTTCTATGCAGGCAGACCCTTGCACTACAGTTAAAGTAAATCTAAAGGAAATTAAAATAGTGATGTATGGCCTGCTAAACATACTAAAATTGATTGTCATGCAATTCTGTGTAACAAATCATCAGTGTGAAACCAGGCCTTAGGCTGGCCATACGCTATACAATTTTTTTTTTTTTTTGCCAAAATTCCTTTACATTTACCTTCAACAATGTAGTGCAAGGGCCTGCCTGATTGCACACAAAGTATTGGAAGTATTTAGGTTTGCCCTTATTTTTGGTAAATGTAGGGGAAGTTTGTATAATGTATGGCCTGCCTTATTCCTTTTAGCTTAATGTCACGATGTAGAGGACTTCTGCCATTCTGTGCTAAGTATTGGTCAATGTGCATGATGTAAAGATTCATTTTCACTTTTTCTTTTTCCTTTCCTTAGGCTTTTGAGTTCGGCTTCGTACAACTGCTGTTTGTGGTGTGATCTGTCTGGGTTATGCAAAAGTGCTTATAGTGCAGGTAGCAATTAGTACCTACTACACTCTAAGCACTTCCAGCATTGCCATGGCAATTGAATCGATTGCTGCCGGACACCTGTGCACTGTATATTAGCCGCTATGTGTTAAGGTGCATCTAGTGCAGTTAGTGGCATAGCTTAGAATCTACTGCTCTAAATGCTCCTTTTGGCACAAGGTGTTTGCTTATGCACATCTTCCCTATGGAATGTCCTCTTGTTCTATGATCTGTCCAGGCTGTGCCAAAGTGCTCATAGTGCAGGTAGCTTTCCTTCAGTTTCTACTGTAATATGGGCACTTACAGTATTGCCGGAGATATGCGCATGGAATTATCTTGTGGAAGGAACCCTGTGTCTGTTCCTGTTAGTTTGGCTGGACTGCACCAGCTGGTTACAATTGCTGTGCAAATCCATGCAAAACTGACAGTAGCAGTACCTGTCTGCCTGCTGAAGTCCTGTGTGGTGCACTTGGAGATCGCTAGCTCCTCCGTGGGTGGGGATTTGTTGCATTACTTGGGTCTGTGGTAAGAGTATTGCACTTGTCCCGGCCTGTGGAAGAAAAAGGACTGTCTGCGAGAATCATCATAATGTGACATGTACTGTTCTGCTGTTGTCGGGTGGATCACGATGCAATTTTGTTTAGCTTTGTAGGAGAAAAATTGCACGGTATCCATCTGTAAACCGCTGAACTATTCTGTTAACTTTTTTTTTTTGCAGGCATTTAATCCTCTTAACTTCTGCAGTCGTATTGTAGATTTGATCCATTTGTGGTTATAAAGCTGGTGTAGATGGGTTGTAGTTAAACTGTACTTTATTTGTACCATCATTCTAATAAACGTGTTTAACATTTCTATTAGTGTGGTGTATACAATTTGTCTTGTGATCTAATGCTAAAGGGTTTTTTCTCTTGGCTAAGCAAGAGTACAGGTGCATCTTATAAAATTAGAATATCAAAAAGTTAGTTTATGTTAGTAATTCAATTTAAAAAGTCCTCTAGATAGATGCTTTACATAGTGATATATTTTGAGCATTTATTTTAATTTTGATTATGGTTTATAGCTAGAGAGCCCAAAATTCAGTAGCTTAAAAAATTAGAATATTACACAAGACCAAAAGATTGTTAATGTTGGCTTAATGAACTGTCCATGTACAGTATGCACTCAATACCTGATCAAGGCTCCTTTGGCATAAATTCCTGCATCAATGTGGTATGGCAGCGATAAGCCTGTGGCACTGCTGAGGTGTTAAGCAAGCACAGGTTGGTTTGGTAATGACTTTCAGCTCATCTGCATTGTTGGGTCTGGTGTCCTTCCTCTTGACAATATCCCACATATTCTCTATGGGAGTCAGGTCAGGCAAGTTTGCTGGCCAGTCAAGTACTGTAATACCGTGATCATTAAACCAGGTTTTGGTACATTCGGCAGTGTGACAGGTGCCAAGCCCTATTGGAATATAAAATCAGTATCTCCGTACAGCTGGTCAGCAGAGGGAAACATGAAGTGCTTTAGAATTTCCTAGTTGATGGCTTCGCTGACTAAAGGCCCGTACACACGTACCGATCGTCGGCATACAAACGTCGGTGGACGAAGGATCTGCCGATTGTACGCGTGTTAGTATGGTGCCTCCGACAGATGTCTGCGCACAATCCGCGGACAAAAGTCTTTCGTGCAAACATGAAAATATTTGTATGCCGACACCAGAACGGACGATTGTTCGCCTGTCAGTACACAATTCGGCCGACAGACCGCAGATTTGCAAGACTGGGCATGCTCAGAAAATAGAAAACACAGGGAAAGTTAACCATTACATGACATCACTTCTGCAGTCGGCGGACAAAATTCTTGTGCTGTCCTTGTGCTGTCTTTGCACTTTTCAGCAGACACCGACATCCCGGGGAGAAAAGAGGAACATTTGTAAGCCGACCATCGGTACGTGTGTACGGGGCTTTAGACTTAAAGAGGTTGTAAACCCACTTCACAAACTTTTATATATAGGTAAGCCTATATTCAGGCTTACCTATAGGTGCTATAAATATCTCCTAAACTTGCACCTAAACTTGTTTAGGAGATATTTAGAGTGCATACTGCCTATGACGTCATCGGCGCATGCGCTCTGAAGGAACGGCCACCCGTGCAGTTTCTTCAGAGCCCAGTGCCGTGAACGGCGGCTCCCGCGCGCACGAGTGGGAGTGATGTAATCGCGCCTCCGGCCAATCAGATGGCCGGAGGATGCGAAGCAGGACGGCCGGACATGTCGGCCGTCCTGACGCTGAGGGGGCGGCATGGCGGGTGCTTCATTTTAGGGTAAGTACTTCATAATGAGCTAGTATGTGATGCATACTAGCTCATTATGCCTTTCTCTTTACAGGGCTTTTTTTTTTTTTTTTTGTGACTTCCTCTTTAATAAAACACAATGGACCAACACCAGCAGATGGTATGGCTCCTCAAACCACCACTGATTGTGGAAACGTCACACTGGACGTCATGCAACTTGGGACCTTGATTTTCAAGTGAATGCAACGTTTTCCGCAATCAATGGTTTGGGGAAAAGTCATGTCATCTGCTGGTGTTGGTCTGTTTTATCAAAGTCAAACGTCAGCACAGCCCTCTACCAGGAAATTCTAGAGCACCTTATGCTTCCCTCTGTTTACCAGCTTTATGGAGATGCTGATTTCAATTTCCAGCAGGGCTTGGAACCTGCCCACACTGCCAAAAGTACTAATACCTGGTATATTGATCATGGTATCACTGCTTGATTGGCCAGCAAACTTGCCTGACCTAAACCCCATAGACTCTGTTGGGTATTGACATGAGACCTAACAATACTGGAAAAGAGAAATGGACAGAGGGTGCACCAGCCTAGCGCATTATCTTTAAAACAATTTATTGTAATAGACATGTATACACATTATACTCGCATAACGATTATGAAACGTGGTCAATAAGCAATGAGGGACCACTTCCCCCGCTATGAAGGGGGGGGAACACCCCGAAACGCGTACGTTTTTTGGAGGTCTCCATCCTTCCACGGCCTGCAGCAGTGGAGGATGCCCAGTGGAGACCCCTGGTGGTCCCTTATTGCCCATGTTTCATAATCGTTTTGTGAGTATAATGTGTATACATGTCTATTACAATAAAATGTTTTAAAGATGGTGCGCCCTCTGTCCATTTCTCTTTTCCAGTATCTGCTTTGGGTTACCAGGACCCGTTGAGAGTGGCAGCACAGCCTGAATTTACTACAATTTGACCTGAATCGCATTGTCAGGATACCAGCCGCAAGGCCACCCCTTAAGCGCAGGAGTCATTTGCTCTTTGTACATGAGACCTAACAATGCAGATGAGCTAAAAGCTATCAAAGCAACCTGGGCTGCTATAACACCTCAGCAGTCCCTTTAGGCTGATCACTGTCACGCCACAGTGATACAGTAATTCATGCAAAAAGAGCACTGACCAAGTATTGATTGCATACTACAGGTGGTCCCGGGGTTACAAACAACACCTACTTGCAAATGAAGGGAGGCAACAGAGGGATAGGAAATTTATTCCTGTAGGAGTTATCAATGGAAAAAGTATCTCCACTGAAGCTTTATCACCAATCCTTGTTTTCACAGCAACCCAAAATTTTCAAAATCCAATTGTCATAGGGCAAGAAAGTGAGGTGAAATCTTCTAAATGGGCACAGACAGCAAAACAAATGGTATAGCGGTATTAACCCTTCTGTATGCTGTCCAGGAAAACTTTAATTGTTTTTGCTGGAGCTACATTTAAAAAATGTACTTGTTCCAACTGAAGAACAAACTTGCAGACCCTATCTTGTTTGTAATCTGGGGACTGCCTGTATGCTGTAAATGAACATACTTTTCAGTAAGCTAACATCTCTGTATTTACTTTTATTGGTCTTACGCAATCTAATTTTTTGGTTTCTCATTTGCATGTAGGTCCTACTCATTAACATTAAAAGATTGAAATATCACTAATGCATCTAGAGAAGTCCCCTTTACTGAAATTTAACTTTTTGATATTCTAACAAAGAGATGTGTATATCGCTGGGGCACAATGGCTCTTGAAAGTGTTCAAATGGTCAATAAAAGTTATCACCTTGCTTCAGTGATGTAATCATGTTGAGAGAAATTTGGGAATAAAAAAAATTTACTCTCCTATGTGGATGCAGCATCAGTATGATCGTGCCTCTAGGAGCAAGAACTGAGTGATGAGATTGCTTGGTCTTCAGTGAGCCGGTGACTGTCTGCTTTGCACTGCCCCCTCCAGCACTTGCGGGAGTGGCTGACTAAGGCACCTGGCAGTGCACTAGGAGGCTGAGCCAGGTGTCGGGTCAGCCATCTAGTTAGATTGGGTCTGGACCAGGCTAAATCCTGGTTGTAGGAGTACAGAACAGTGTATTCCTGTGACCTTCAGTGTAAGTTGACTCAAAATAGCTTTGCCCATAATTCTCTTTTTTTTTTTTTTTTTTTTTTTTTTTATTTGACTTTGACTACATTATCAACATTTATGATGTGCTTGTTTATACCAGCTGGTAGTTGCTTCAGCACCCACTTTTCTGTCTTTTTCCAAGAGTGTGTGCTATAACTAATAGGGATGCAACGATATCAAAATCTCACGGTACGATACAATTTCGATATTGACCTCACGGTACGATATTTATTGCGATATTGTGGAAAAGCTCATGGTATTGTTAAATAGCTCACGATGGTGTTTGTGATGATAATAGGGAAAAAATACCGACATTTATTCTGCTTTTGCCAGTCAACAGGCAATTTATTGTTGTATTTATGGATCCATGACAACATAAAACACTGATCACATAGTGCTTTTTAAAGTGCAAGTTGTAGTCAGGAACATCAATATTCTGTATAGTAATATTTGGTTGCATAACTGATTCTTCTGTGCAATGTTCAAGTTAAGAAGCAGCTAGAACAATTGTAAACAAACAATAGGCAATTCCCTTTAAGTGCAAACAAAGATCAAGTTAAGTCAGGTTTAAATTTGCAAGGCAAATAAAGGCAGCCTTTTAAAACTGGTATTTAGGAACATAACTTAAACTTAAATAAAATAGTCAGTCAAAAGCCTTTAAAAAAAAAAACACTGACCTATCATTTAGCTTATGTTCACGTTTTTCATCAGATCAAAATATCTACATTGCAAGAAAAAAAAAAAACAGTAAAAAAAAATCCTTAAACTCTGGTCTATGTAGTTAACAATGATTTGTTCCGCGGGACTGTGTTTATTCCTCTTGCTTTTTGACGGACACTTGTCCTTTTTAATATTGTGACCGAACCACGACGATATCGAGACACGACGATACGATGTCGCGATATCTTCGATATCGTTACATCCCTAATAACTAAACACCCCCCCCGTCTATGGGGATATCAAATGTAAACTGACTGCCTGTCCATTTTCATTGAATCTGCCTGATGGATGAAATAGGGCCACCATCATCTGGTTTTTGCGGGCAGGATCTGATAGTGGCAGCTGGCTCTATAGTGGGTACTGGAGGCAGGCTGACCTCAATCAGGTCTGCCTGGAAAAACTGACAACACTGTACCCAAAAAACATATTTTATTTTTCTCTTGGTATTTTAATTACCACTGGGTTATGTATTTGTTGGAGGTGGTAAAACACCCCCCCCATGACTTTATAATAAGGATTACTTATGGGTACTGTAAATAAATATCTCCTAAACTTGCACCGTTTAGGAGATTTACATTGCATGCAGCTGATGTCATTGGTGCACGCGCTCTGAAGGAGCGGCCACCCGTACCGTTCCTTCAGAGCCTTGTGCTGTGAACATCGGCTCCCGTGCGCATGTGTGGGAGTGATTGTCATCACGCCTCCAGCCAATTGGATGGCAGGAGGACGCGAACCAGGAAGGATGGCCTAACATGTCTGCCGTGTTATCGGTGAGCGGGCGGCTTCGTTCTAAGGTAAGCATTTCATGAGCTAGTATGCGATGCATACTAGCTCATTATGCCTTTGTCTTATAGGGTGTTTTTATAAAAAAAAAAAATGTTGCAAGTCTTCATAAATGTAGGACTATGTATTCTGCTGTTTGGTGAAAATAACCCAAATCAGTGTTTAGTCTCTATGAAAGTTAGAGTCCACAAATTTATGGCATCACTATCTGAAAATTCCTCTGTCCTGATGTACTCACACTTTTCATTTCTTGTGGCCTGAAAATGCCTAAACAGTACAAATACCACCAAATGACCCTATTTTGGAAAAGTAGACAGTCCAAAGTATGTAAGAGGGTATTTTAAAGTTGTAGTGTCACTTTTTTTTTTTTCTTAAAATCACAATTTTATTTTTTCTGTCGTTAATGGACAGACACGGTTTCCTCTTCTTTGACTCTGGGGTTATGCTGCTCTCCATGGGAGTAGGGCTAGGTGGAAACAACTTGACTATGTCCTAGGGGTATACTTCCTGCTATAGGACTTCAGTTTTCTCTTTTGTCCACTGACGGATGTAGCTGCTGCTTTAAATCAGACGGATGGGTAATAAGCCCCTCCCACTAGGAGTGACCAGGTAGAGCCAAATGGTTTGACACGCCCAGAGGGGTGGGGTCCCTGGGTTATTACCCCTGGCCTCAACGTTGCATCTTCAGTTTTTTTTTTTTAGCTGCCTGGTCTTAGGAGTGGCCAAACAGCTCCCTGCTGGGACCTTTTTGTCCTAGCTCTTTTAAATGTTTTAAAGAGAACTTTTTTTTTTTTTTTTTTTTTTTTTTTTTTGCTGCTGACTAGTTCTGTGGAATGCAGACTGGGTTTCGGACTGGCTATATGAGAGCCTTACGGTCTCCCAGTTTGTGCCAGCAAGTGCTTGCAGACTGTAGCTCCGCGCTGGGTCTCCATAGCGACTATAGTTCCACGGACGTGGACTGGCCTGTGGGTGAAGCCCCGCTGGGACACACACCTGGCATGCCAGCATCGCAGCGTGCCCCTTGGCCGACAGTGCGGAGCAGAGGCAGTCTGTCAGAATGGACGCCTACCCTCAGTTGCGTGGTCTGGTAAGTAGTCGCCCCCCCCATCTGGTTAGCGGACGTGGGCTCCTACATAGGTGAGTAGGACCCGCGGGTACCAATACCTCATACCACCCTCCTCCACTATGAGGGGTCACCTGTGACCTTTCCTCCTCCTACCCTAACCTCTCCCCACCCTGGGCTCTGGAACCCCAGGACACTTTTTTTTTTTTTAGTAGGGGGTCCCCTATGTAAGTTGCTTTAGGCGCTATACTGGGTAGTGGATGGGGGGGGGGAGGCCTTGGTGAGGGGGTACATGGTTGCGCCTCAAACCGCTAACTTGTGGGGTGGGGATGTTTTCATCAGCTGGGGTAACCCCTCCCCGCCAGGGCACCCAGCCCTGTTACTAGGGTAGGCCTCACTTGGCGCAAAGCTGCCATTTTGCCGTGGCCTACAGCCTGAACAGGCCTCAGCAGCCTGCCTGGGTACACCCTATCACTGTAATGCCGGTGGCCATTTTGCTGGAGTCGGAGACAAAATAGCACAGGAGCTTCTGGCTCTTGTGGGCGGGGGTGTTTCCTTCTACTTCTCTTCTCCATGCTGCTGATGGGACCTTGCTGTGTTCTCCATGTGGTAACTACTCTAGAGGAGTTTAATTACCCTGGCCTTCACCTTTTCATCTTCAGAGGGGTTTCAGGGCTTTAAGGGGGTTTAGGATTATCCCATGGAGTAGCACTTAAAGGCGCAGTGCACACCGGTGGAGGTGGACTTGCTGGGACTTGTGGTGCCTTTATAACCTCACTTAGCCTCGGGCGTTTAATATTTGGCAAATGGGCGCGGATTACTCCCTCTTAGGCCATTGCTCCTGGTTTCAGGAGAAGCTTCGGTTTAACCCTTTGCGGTGCAGGTTTCAGTGTTTCTCCATTTCCCTGTCTGCTGTTTACTTTCTTACTGTGCAATTATACTTTTTGGCCATATGTCTGACACAGATTCCCAAAGTTTGCCTGCTAACCCCGCCCCCTCCCCGGCCGATGTATTGTCGGGGCCCGCTTCTTATTCTCTTGATGTGATTTTGTGATGCAAGAAATGTCTAGAAAAATGGACAAGGTTATTGCGTCAGCATGTACTATAACGCACTCTGCCCTCGCCTGTCTAATCTCAGACCTCAGATTCTAAGGCTGATATAGTCGCAGGCGACACAGACCCCCTTTTGGAGGATGTATCCCCACATTCAGACTTTTCTGATGCTGAAGAGGATGTCTCCACACCCGCTTTGGCACAGGTAAAGGTGCTGGTAGATGCTTTGATATCCTCAGTGAGGGACTCCCTGAAAGTCACTAATGCAATTTTCTAAATCGGAAGGAGCCTCGGTATCCTTTGGATCCCTCAGGGCAAGGAAATCGGCTAAGGTTTTCCCTTGTCCTGAAGTCTTGTCTGCCTTAGTGGAGGAACAATGGTGGTGACCTAATCGCATGCTTTCAATTCCAAAATGTTTGGCTAGACGCTATCCGTTTTGAGGAAGAGAGCTTGCGCAAATGGACGATCCTCCCCTCAGATGGACCCCCCAGATATGCGGTATTCACAAGGCCATGGTTTTAGGGGTGGCAGAATCCTCATCTCTCCCTGATCGGTTGAAACGTATTGAGGTCTCATCCCGACACCTGTATATGGTAGTGGGATCTATTCTCAGGCCTGCCCTGACTACCATTCTAGTCTCTCCGACTATGTTTGAATGGTTAAAGGCTCTGAGAGAGGCACTGACGGTAACCCTGTTACCCTCATCTGCCCTGGAACTCGCTGACCAATTATCGCAGACTCTGCAATTTGTAAGCGATGCCTCCCTGGGATGTTCTTCAGCTTGCGGCCAGAGCACCAGTGCCAAGTGTGCTCATCAGACGTGCAATCTGGCTAAAGCCCTGGTCGGCTGACCAGCCTTCTAAGAAGCTTTTGGCTGATCTTCCCTTTCAGGGGGATCGCCTTTTTAGTTCCTCCTTGGATGACTTGATGTAGATGATCACTGGGGGAAAGAGCACACACCTTCCTCATTAAACTATGGGTAAGTCTCCCTCACATAAGCGAGATCCTTCCTTTACAGCCCAGAAGCGTCTTTTTCGTGCGACCGTGTCGAAGAAAAGCAAATAGAATTCAGGCGGAAAAGGATACGGAAAATGGTGGGCTGGTAAGCTGAAATCCTTTGCCCCCAGCACCTACAAGGAGACCCCTTCTGCCTGAAGGGGTGCCCCACCCACTTCAGGGGTGGGGCAACATCTCCCTTTCTTCCTGGATCCTTGGACCTCACTGTTGCACGACAGGTGGGTCCATGAGGTCATTCCGTCTGGGTACAAGATAGTTTTGTTCCTGTCCGCCAGGCAGATTTTTTTCCCCTCCAATCTTCAGCTGTTGCCAGACCGCCTTGCGGGGCTGCAGGAAGTGATTTGGGATATGCTTTCACGAGGCGTGATTGTACCGGTTCCTCATCAGGAACGCTTGTGGATATTCAAACCTGTTTACCGTTCCGCGTAAGGAGGGCAAATTGCGTCCAATCTTGGACCTCAAAACTCTGAACTGCTTTGTGCACGTACAGAAATTTTGCATGGAGTCCCTGTGGTCAGTGGTGGCGTTCTTGAATCGGGGGAACCTGCTGGCCTCGCTTGATATCAAGGATGCCCATCTCCATGTCCCTATTTGCCAGGGTCATCAACGATTCCTCTGCTTTGTGGTGGGCAAGGACCATTTTCAATTTGTGGTGTTACCATTTAGTCTCGCCTCTGCTCCCAGGGTCTTCACCAAGGTGTTGGCCTATATCCTGGCTCTGCCATGACAGAGGAATAGCGATTCTGGGGTACCTGGACGATCTTCTCCGAGCGTACTTGTCTAATATTGCAACGGGATTTGGAGGTGACCATTCACACTCTGAAGCAGTTCGGTTGGAATCTCAACCTTCAGAAATCTTCCCTGGTTCCAAGAACCAGATGGAGTATCTAGGGATGATCTAGATTCCGCTTCGGCAAAGGTATTTCTACCTCCTGTCAAGTTACAGAAGTTAAGGGAAGCTATTCTGTCGCTGCTGGCCTGTGACCTGGTGTTTCTCAGGTCATCTATGCAGGTGCTGGGCCTGATGGTGTCCTCCTTCGAGGCCATAGCTCAGGACCACACAAGACTTTTGCAACATTGTATTGTGTTTCCTGGCCGGCATTCCTGCTAGTATTCATTATTTTGCAGTTTCTGTAGCACAGGACTTGCTCTCCATTTGCGGTGGGGACAGTGGGAATTGCCAATTTAAAGGGCCAGCATCATTTAAATTGAGATTGCTATTATGGAGTCCCAGGATAGCAAATTCCCCCAAGATCTGGTGGAGGGTTCAGGTTCTTCTGAATCCTTTTCTATAGCCTCACCTACTGCTGCATTTGCGACTTTAGCGTCAAAAGTGGATTTGTTGATGTCTGACCGGGCTTCTAAGAAAAGGCCTATGCCCTCTCAGACTCCTGATTCAGAGCCTGATTTGGTTGCCACGGACAGCGTCCTCTCAGTCGGATGTGGAGGAGGATTCCCCCTCTGGATCAGCACGGGACCGCGCTGCGATGTCTGCACTTATTAGCTCTGTTAAAGACACTTTAAATTTGGATGATGAGCCCCACCTGTCGGGTAAGCGGTCTTCCTTTGGGACCCGCAAGGCCCAAAAATCGGGTCAGGTTTTTCCTTGTCCCGCAGAGTTTCACGAAACCATGAATGAACAATGGCGCCACTTAAACGTAATTTTGTAGTGCCAAGGAGATTTCGGTACCGTTATCCCTTTGCGGATCCAGTGGATTCTTGCTGGACTGCGACTCCTAAGGTCGACCGCACCGTGTCCAGGTTAAATAAAGCCACTTTAATGCCCGCAGAGGATTCTCTGGTGTTTAAAGACCCAGCAGATAGGCGGGTGGAAACACTTTCCCGCCACATCTATCTGGTAGCGGGTTCCTTGCTGAAACCTGTATTCGCTTCAGTAATGGTCTCTCAGGCTGTTGTGGAGTGGGCTAAGGTGCTTAAGCGCACTCTGATTGCTGATTCCACCTCTCCTGCTGCTCTGGAGATGGTGGATCAAATGGGTCAGGCTGTTTTATACTTCTCTGATGCGGCCTTGGATGAGGCCCCTTTAGTTGCACGACTTTCAGCAGTCGTGATTCGTCGCATTGTTTGGTTGAAAAGCTTTCAATCTTCCAAGAAGAAGGTGTCTGATATCCCTTATGAGGGGAGTCGCCTTTTTGGGGACTCTGGATGAACTGGTCCAGGGGATCACTGGGGGCAAAAGCACTCTGTTGCCCCAGGTGTCCCAAGGGAAAACCATTCCGCGGCAAGCGGGGTCCCTCCTTTAAACCTCACCCAGGGGTCCTTTCGTGCCTTCAAGGCACAAGACAAAGGTAAGTCCTTCAAGGCCTCTAGAGGCCAGAAGAAGCCATCCACACTGGCACAGTGGTTAAGTCCGCTTCAACCTGAAGGGGTGCCCTCACCCTTTTCAGGGGTGGGGGGGATGTTTGCGCTATTTTCCCGAACGTTGGCTGGCCAAGATTCAGGACAGGTAGGTTCAGGAACTCATTTGGTCAGGGTACAAGATCGAGTTTCGATCACACCCAGCAGACAGATTCTTTCCCTCAAATCTTCATTTAACCCCCGATCATTTCCGAGATCTCCATCGGGCAGTTCATGATCTCCTCGCCCAAGGGGTGGTTGTCCCGATTCCACAGCGGGACAGATTTCGGGGTTTTTACTCAAATCTGTTCACAGTGCCCAGGAAGGAGGGCAAGGTGCGTCCGATTCTGGACTTGAAGTTCCTAAACCGCTTTGTGCCGGTTCAGAAGTTCCGAATGGGAATCCCTCCGGTCGGTGGTGGCATCCCTGAGTCCAGGGGATTTCCTGGCGTTCATCGACCTCAAGGATGCGTATCTACACATCCCTATTTACGAGGGTCATCAGAGGTACATCCGATTCGCAATAGTGGAGGGGCACTATCAGTTAGTGGCGTTGCCTTTCGGCCTTGCTTTGGCTCCTGTTCTAGCCTTGTTGCGGGTACAGGGGATTGCCATCCTCGGTTACATGGATGATCTACTATTACGGTCGAGCTCCAGTGCCACTCTGTTGCGCGATCTGTCGATCACGGTTCCGATGCTCCAGGAGTTCGTGTGGACCGTCAATTTTCAGAAGTCGACTTTGTCTCCTTCTGTTTGCCTCCCTTACCTGGGAATGTTTCTGGATTCCGCCCAGGCGAAGGTCTTTCTTCCGGAGGACAAGCTCCGGATCCTGCAGGACGAGGTCAGGTCCCTCAGGGACAACGAGTTATCCTCGCTTCAGACCAGCA
This sequence comes from Pelophylax lessonae, assembly GCF_965119305.1. Lineage (NCBI taxonomy): Eukaryota > Metazoa > Chordata > Amphibia > Anura > Ranidae > Pelophylax > Pelophylax lessonae. The sequence goes on along the minus strand of NC_138774.1, from coordinate 120,884,257 downwards.
TGTGGTCCCTGGGCTTGATGGTGTCGGCTTTTGAGGTGATGCCATTTGCACAGTTTCACACGAGATCTCTTCAAGCGGAGATTCTGGTCCGGTGGGACAGACATCCTCAGTCTTTGGAAAGGAGGATTTCTTTGAGCCCCCGAGTCAGATCGGATCTCCTGTGGTGGCTCCAGTCGCCAGCTCTTAAGGAAGGCAAGTCCTTTTGTCCGTTGCTGTGGACTGTGGTCACCACGGACGCCAGCCTGTCGGGCTGGGGTGGAGTTCTGGGCAAGTTGTCTGCCCAGGGCACTTGGTCGGAGGGGGAATCCTCCCTGCCGATATGTCTTGGAACTGCGGGCAATCAGGCACTGTTTGCCGGATCGTCTTCGGGACTGCCCATTGCCCGTGCAGACGAACAACGCAACTGCGGTGGCTTACATCAATAATCAAGGGGGCACCAGGAGTGCCCGGGCAGCCAAGGAAGTGGCCGAGATTCTGTCCTGGGCTGGCGATTCTGGCAGTTCACATTCCAGGTGTGGAGAACTGGCAGGTGGACTATCTGAGTCGCCAGACCCTGGACCAAGGGGAATGGTCCTTCCACCCGGAGGTGTTTCAGATGCCGTGTGCGCGGTGGGGATCCCTGGACGTGTATCTGTTCGTGTCTCGTCTCCACAACGTGGACGGTTCGTGGCATGAACACGTGACCCTCTGGCAGATGCGTTGGTATCAGCTGATTTATGCCTTTCCCCTGATTCAGTTGTTGTCCAGATTCCTTCGCAGGTTGGTCTAGGAACCGAGATTGGTGATTCTGGTGGCCCCAGACTGGCCGCTCCGGTCTTGGTACGTGGACATCATGCAACTGGTCGTCGAGCCTCCCTGGCGGCTCCTGCTAAGAGATGATCTTCTGTCTCAAGGGCCGATCTTCCATCCTGCTTTACAGTCGCTGGCTTTGATGGCGTGGCCGTTGAACGCCAGGTCTTGAGAGACAGAGGTCTCTCGCCAGATGATGCACCTTCATTCAAGGGATGCGTCATTTGGCTCCCCCTAGGAGGGCACCCTTGCCTCCTTGGGATTTGAATTTGGTTATATCCATTTTGCAACGTCCTCCCTTTGAGAACATCCGGGAGATTCCTCTGCCGGTGCTGTCACGGAAAGTTGCTTTTCTGGTGGTTATCACATCTGCTCGCAGTGTCGGAGTTGGCGGCCCTGTCTTGCCGCTCCCCCTATCTGGTTGTTCATAGGGACAAAGTTGTCTTGCGACCTCATTAGTCCTTTCTTCCGAAGGTGGTTTCGGACTTCCATCTCAACAGGGACATTGTCTTGCCTTCGCTGTGTGGGAAGTCTAAGCATCCTAAGGAGTTTGCTCTGCATTCCTTGGATGTGGTACGGGCGATCAGGGTTTACCTGTCTCTACTAAATCCTTCAGAAAGTCGGATTGTCTTTTTGTCCTTCCTGAGGGACCTCGGAAAGGGTACGGCTGCGTCTGCGGCAACCATTTCAAAATGGATCAGGCAGACGATTGTGCAGGTCTATTCAATTAGGGATCAGGTTCCACCTTTCCCTGTCACAGCGCACTCTACCAGAGCGATTATTGCATCTTGGGCCATCAGGTGTCGGTGACTCAGGTGTGCAATGCGGCGACTTGGTCGTCCGTGCATACCTTTACAAGATTTTGCAAACTTGATATCTTGGCATCAGCGGATGCCTCTTTTGGCTGCTAACGTTTTGAGTGCGGCAGTGCCTTAGGGGAGACAGGGTAGTTTTTGGCCTGTCTCCTTCTGTTGGTTTTTTTTTTTCCCTCTTTTTACTTGCTTTCCTGGGTTTTCGCTCCTGTTGAGCTTTCTTGTTACCCAGCGTTTATCTTTCTGGTTCAGAAAAGGTTCTTTTCTCTGAGCTGGGTGCTGCGTTCTCTTTTTTGACGGTTAAGTTTCCCAACCCTCACATCTACACTGCTTTGGGATGTCCCAGACGTGCAGATTGTATGAGGGGGTGGCGACTGTCAGAGGACGTAAGAGAAAATGGAATTTTTGTAAGAACTTTGACGGCTTTGAGAGTCCTCTGACGGTTGCCGCTCCCCACCCCTCTTGGGGTTCGGGGATCTCTATACTGATTGCTACCAAACTGAATTGGGAATGAAGCTAGCTGGGGGTATTGACCATAGGGACAGCCCCCCTGTAGGTGTGTCTATACAAAGTTTTGTGAATATTCTAACAAAATCTTCTGCCTAGCTTACTCCTGTGGAGAAGGCTAATACCCAGACGTGCAGATTGTATGAGTGGGTGGCGACTGTCAGAGGACTCCAAGAATAGAAATTTACGGTAAGTTCTTACAAAAATTCTATTTTTCCTTTCAGAAAAAGGCCTCAGAGGACAAAAGGGGTAGAGCCAGTGGTTTGCATTCCTCCCCCCAGAAAATGCACTTCTTGCTAAAACAGATTAGCAGCTGGACCAAACCACTCTGCCAGAAATGCATAAATACGTTGGTGGAAAAAGACTCCCTGGGGGCACTCAAAGGGCTAGTCTCCTTCACGAATGAGATGTCAGCGACCTTCCTTTCCCTTCAATCCCTTGCAAGCGTAGACATCCACAACCTCAGCTGTAGATCTCCCCAGCCAAATCAACGAGTCCCAATCAGGATCATAAGACAGGAAATTCTCTTACTCTTAAGAGCCATATTGGAGACTCTGGGCATCAAGGAGGAACACGCCAGATGATTCCTTTATTAAAAAAGGTACAAGGATTGCAGCCAAAAAACTTTGCATGCTCCTAATCCACCAATACCTCAAAGACATAATCAAGCAAGAGTTGACAGATCCAGAAAAGAAAATTTTCACCCCCCACATCAGTAAAACAGAGAGATCTATTTACGGAAGAAGTTATGGATCCCTGGGCCAAATGCCCCAAGGTTGTGTCCCTATCTAAAATTTGAACAAGACTGACCTTTCCGACTCAGGTACTTTAAAGGACCCAATAGGCAAAAAGGCAGAGCCCCTGTTAAACAAGGCCTGGGACGCCGCAGGGGCAGCTAACTTCAAATCGGTCATTGCCATCAACTGCCTTGCCCAGACACTCATGCTCTAGCTCAACCAATTTCAAACCCACATGGAAATGGTGCCTAAGCCAGTGAAGAAATTTTGAAAGCACTACCTACATTGAACAAAAATACAAAATTTAGGAGCTGCAGAGGTAGAGAGGTAAAGTCCAGCTAAACCTCTGTGAGTGCAGCCAGGGACAGGGAGTTAATCCTAGCTCCAAGCTGCAGCAATGTCAAAGGAAAACATTCACTCCCAAAGTCAAACTATGAGGGATTCCATTCTCAGGGAAAGTACTGTTCAGTCCTGACCTCATATTACTACTACACAGGTTGGCAGGTAAGAAAAGCTGTTTGCCCTCAAAGACAGTTTTACTTGTTGCATTAGTATCAACTAGGAGAGTAAGCAAACTCCAGGCTCTCTCCATCCTGGAACTATAGTGCACCATTTACATTGACAAGATAGTCCTCCCAACGGACCCAACATTTCTGCCAAATGTAGCTCGATGTTCCATAGATCTGAAAAGGTCATGATCTCCCTGTTCTGTGGCAAACCTAACGGCTACCAGTTGTGCGTTGATTTTTTTCTGGGTGATTTTCCACAACCATCTTCTACATTGAGTTTAATCTTCATTTAGACAGTCCTATACTTTAGTTTTTGTAATCAGCCCCTTTTCTAATAAACCCTTGTGACTATTGGTTACATGTTGGGTATGCCTTTTTTGTGTTGTAGCTCTGTTCTGCACATGTGTGTTCATTTAAAGTAATTTTCCAAAAACAATTCTTTTATCAATGGCAATTGCAAATTATTGATTTCCCCAATCTTCTTCCAGGACAGCAATCTGAGAGGTGATTGGTTCTTCCATATACAGAAAACATATAAAATAAGAGTTGAATTACTTTGTTTATCTCGAACTTTAACAGGAAGACTATAGTGAACGTATGTGTAATTTATGCATATATTATTTTATTATGTTCATACTGATCATCAGAGTATGGAAGAAAGGGGATTTAAGTGACTTGGCATGGTTGGTTGTTGATGCCAGACAGGCTAGTCTAAGTATTTTAAAAACTGCTGATTTACTGGGATTTTCATGTGTAACTGTCTCTAAGGTTTACAGAGAATGGTGGGAAAAAGAGAAAATATCTAGTGAGTGGCATCTCATAGTGAAAAATGCCTTGTTGATGTCAGAGGAGAATGGGCAGACTGGTTTGAAATGATAGAAAGGCAATAATAACTCAAATGACAACTCGTTACAATCAAGGTATGCAGAAAACCATCTCTGAATGCACAACACATCGAACCCTAAAGCATAGGGCTACAGCAGTAGAAGATCACACCGGGTGCCATTCCTGTCAGTTAAGAACAAGAAAATGAGGCTTCAATTCGACAAGCTCACCAAAATTGGACAATAGAAGATTGGAAAAAAGGCCTGATGAGTCTATTTCAGCTGCAACATTCAGGTGGTAGGGTCAGAATTTGGCATAAACAACATGAAAGCATTAATCTAATTCTACCTTGTATTAATGTTTTAGGCTGGTGGTGGTGTGGGGGATATTTTCTTGGCACAGTGTGGGCTCCTTAGTACCAATTGAGCATCATGAAAACGCCAAGGCCTACCTGAGTATTGTTGCCGACCACGTCCATCCATCCCTTTATGACTACAGTGTACCCATCTTCTGATGGTTATTTCCAGCAGGATAATGCACCATATCACAAAGCTCAAATCATCTCACTACTGGTTTCTTGAACGTGACAATGAGGTCACTGTACTCCAATGGCCTCCACAGTCACCAGATCTAAATCCAATAGAACACTTTTGGGATGTGGTGGAACGGGAGATTTGTATCATGGATGTGCAGCTGACAAATCTGCAGCAACTCCATGATACCATTATGTCAATCTGGACCAGGATCTCTGAGGAATGTTTCCAACACCATGTTGAATCTATGCCACCAATAATTAAGGCAGTTCTGAAGGCAAAAGGGGGTCCAACCCGGTACTAGCAAGGTGTACCTAATAAAATTATCAGTGAGTGTTTATTGGCTGTACTGGTTCATGCAGGCCATACAACTGATTTCTGTGGCAAACACTATTTTAGAGCACATAAGAATGACACAAAGGGTATAAAAGCAAGATTGACACAAGCAGGAAATACTGTTTTGTAATTGTCCTCCACTGAGTGGCTGCTCTGGACCCTTCAAACTGAGGATCTTGGTACCCCACAGGAAGTTGTAGGGGATTGACTCCTGTCCTGAAGCCCCTGGCTAGTAAGCCCACTCCTCCTCCCCCTTCCCCTTTTGATGGTGTTGAGAAGGGTCTATAGTGTGTTTTGAGGCACCTGGGACTGTGTGGAGTCCTGAGCCTAGTGCACTAGTGACCATGTGGCCCAAGTTTTGGGTATAGTATTGTCACTTCTAGTGGCCCGGGATGATTCACTTTTGGTCACGTTGAGACTAGGAAACATTGGCCAGTGTGTGTATCAGAGACAGTATGGTGAGTGGCGCTGACAACTGCAGGGGTTTGGTGACTTGGCCTGCAGTATCACTTTGAATTAGAGTGCAGTGTGTTCCTGGGCACTTTCCCTCCCTGGAAGTTGCATATGGCTACTTTTACTCCCTGTTCTTTTTGTTCAGGGATTACCTTTACCAGGCAAAAAGGTAATTTCTGAATTCCCAATTTGGTCACCTGCTGCCTCCGGTTTGCATTAGTTTTAATGGTGAGGCAGTTGCAGTGACAGTCTGAAGTTATTTTCCTTCCATGCCAAGCTGGTGTGTTTTCTCAAAGTTTGTGAGTGGTCTTCTTCTTGCTAGAATGCTCTGCAAACTCATGCACCCAAGACATTCAGATACTTGTTAAACGTTGTAGGATCCACTGGCAACTAGCTAGATTTCTATCTCTACCATTTTAGACCATAGACAGTTCTGTTGCAGATAGGGACTTGCACCTGTAGCCAGGAGCAGATTACTGTAATATGGATGTGGCAGACTTGATCTCCACTACTGCAGGCTATTCCTGTTCCCCCAAGTGCTGGGCTCAGATCATCTGCATCACATTTCTAAACCCAGAGGAGAGCATCTGGGAATTGCAGTCCTCTGCGCAGTCATTACTGAATTGCTGAATCCCTTGCAGACTACATCTCCCAGCAAGCCACCCTCTCCATGGGAGAAGGTATTAAAGGATCCTCTCAGCAGGCCCACCTGGATCTATTGAGTGAGAATTGGCCTCTTCGCCCAGCTATGGGATCCTCACTGAACTTCTGGAGAGTTTGCTGCATGGAAAGTAAAGGGGCTGAATAATTTTGCACGCCCAATTTTTCAGTTTTTTTTTATTTGTTAAAGTTTGAAATATCCAATAAATTTCGTTCCACTTCATGAATGTGTCCCACTTGTTGTTGATTCTTCACAAAAAATTACAGTTTTATATCTTTATGTTTTGAAGCCTGAAATGTGGCAAAAGGTCGCAAAGTTCAAGGGGGCCGAATACTTTCGCAAGGCACTGTACTCTTGCTGTAAAGTGGCAATAATAGCCTTGCAGGTCTTAGGGATTATTTGACCCAGTGCTTGGGGAGAGATACCCGTTGAAAATTTTAAGTCCTGCAGACTTCTCCCTGTCGCCAAGTAGCGTAACGTAGCTATTAGCCGTTGTTCAGGGCTAATAGCTTCCCGCATTGGTGTGTCCTTTTTTTCAATGCATGGTGTGACAACTTGCAGCAATTTCTTGAAACACTCATCATTCATCCTGAGAAAGTTCCTATAATCATCAGGATTATTCTCTTTCAAATCTTTGAGAAGAGTCTTGTGAGAATACTTTTCTCGGTCACGTAGCCATTGTTTGGACCATGTCCTACTTTTTTGTTTCTTCTTTTGAAGCAAATTCTGGATAGCAACTATCCCCAAGATGGCAATTGGAAGTGCCTGGTTCTCCATTATTTGTATAACGTTATACACTAGCACTCGAACGACCGAATGAACACGACGAATCTTGGCTTGTAGTGCTCTACACGAAGGCGTATACCATACGATCGGAAATAGTCAAATGACGTTGCACGGCGCAGGGGTCAGACGTATATACATCACTTCCGATACGTAGCTATGAAAAATACACCTGGTCAGTGAATCGTACAAAGAAAGTCGGATGGTTTGTACGCAGAGTTGATTTCGATTTTAGTAACATGCAACAATTACGAAACTTTAGTCGTACGACTATTGTACGATAATCGGAACGTGTGTACGGGGCATAACATTTGGACTACTACTTTTCTGGTCTTTAACCACTTTAGCCATGGAGGATTTGGCTGCTCAATGACCAGGCCCTATTTTGCGATTCGGCACTGTGTGACTTTAACGGACAATTGAGCGGGCGTACGATGCTGTACCCAAACGAAATTGACGTCCCTTTTTTTTTCCCCACAAACAGAGCTTTCTTTTTGTGGTATTTGATCACCTGTGCGATTTTTTTATTTATTTATTTTTTTTTTTTTGTGCTATAAACAAAAAAAGAGCAATTTTGAAAAAAATAAAATTTTTCACTTTTTATATATATATATATATATATATATATATATATATATATATATATATTCTCAAAAAAAAAAAAAGATGTAAAAATCAAAATTTTTTTAACCTTTTTAGGCCAATTTGTTTTCTTCTACATATTTTTGGTAAAAGAAATTGCGATAAGCGTATTTTGATTGGTTTGCGCAAAAGTCATTCCGTTTACTAAGTACGGGAAAGATTTATGTAATTTTTATTGGTGTTTTTTTTTTTTTTTGTGGGACTGCGACATTGCGGCGGACAGATCCAACCCCTAACTGACATTTTGGACACTTTTGGGGGTACCAGTGATATTACTACAGTAATCAGTGCTAAAAATATGCACTGTTACTGTAAAAATGACACTGGCAGGGAAGGGGTTTAACTGTACTGGTGATCAAGGGGTTAAATGTGTCCCTAGGGGTGGAGGTCAGGGGGTGTGGCTTGTGAAGTAATCACAGAGACATGAGATCCTATATAGCAGGATCACATAGCCTCTGTGATCACTTCAGGGAGAATGACAGACAGCTGTGTTTACATCATCGCGAGTGGCCGGCGGCCATCGGAGCCGCCGGTCACACGTGCTGGCTCCCCCGGTAACAAGCGGGGGCGGCAGCGCACCGCCGGAGGCGCACGCTCGCCCCCTACAATCTTCTGAGCGAGCGACCGTAGGGCTACGTCGCTTTGCCCAGCAGCGGCAGAATGCCGCAGTAAATTTACGATGGGTGGGGCGCAAGTGGTTAAAGGGAAGTGTGACTAGTTCCTATACAGCTCAATCTCTCATTAGAATTTAGAGTCACCGTAGGCCGACTCTTTTCCCTTTTTAGTAGTAGAATAATCAAAGTTACTCTAATAATCTCATTGCTATGCATCAGTGATTGCTTTGTACATTTGAGTGCTGTTGTTTTTTTTACTGTTATTGCTGTTTGTACATATCAGTCATCTGAGTGTTCAATTCAACTGGGTTTTGTGGTGTTTTCTTAGGATTTGGCTAATTGACGCTCCTATACACCCCCCCCCCCCCTTTTGTTGTCTAGTTAATACAAAAGACTGTTGAACCCAGTTTGCATTGTGTCTGTATTTCATTTAAAGGGGTATACACTAAGTCAGAACCTAGAGTGTCAGATGGGCTGGGAAGTTCCCGAGGTCAGGGCAGTACGAGCAATACCTAGCAGCACTACACACCCATTTTGATTTTTAGGTGCTCTTTGCCTGTATTTGCATGCAAAAATTTTCAGATGGTATCTATGCTAATGCCTCCTGTCTAGGAAGCAAGGGACTTTATCATCAGATATCTACACATTTGTTACCTCTTGAAATAAATATGGGGTGGTTTTGTACCTCCCCTATTTATTATAAAAATGTATTCTATTGTCTATTCCTATAATACTCTATCAAAGCTCTGATAAGGTTAATGGAAGGTATACTAACAATGCTAGCTATAAAAATAAACACACTGCTTAAATAAACAAGGATCTAATTTATTATAAAGAAAGTAGAAATGCTAACATAAAACACTAAAGGAATATTACAGAGCATATAAGAAAAAACAATTACAGATAATACCTTACATATTCGTCCTCGGGGTCCGATATTTTTCAGCTGGTCTCAAGCACACAGGAAGGAGAAAGAGAGTAGCCCAAGAGCCATGATGGCCCACAGCCAAGGGCCAGCAGCCAAGAGACAGATTCTATCTGGCAATCCGAATTTAAAGCCCACTCAGACACCACCCACTGTCTTCATGTCCAATGACAGCTCATAAGATGCCGCCTTCCTAATCCAAGACAAAACTCATCTTTGCCCCAAATAATACCCAGGTGCTTCTTTCCCAGCAATGATCTCCCCATCTAGACAGAGTGAAACATCTTCCCAGCATTTCTTGTTCACTACTGCATATTGACCTTGTATACAAAGGACATCATGGTCATGCCACCAACAAAGGGAATTATCAACCTGCCTCCAGCTTCCATCCACTCTGATCACATGTGGGTAATTTAGCCTTGGATGCAACAAGATAGAATCCCCAGTCAGTAAGCCCATTTTAATCCTAACTTGCACAGCCCGTCCAGGCATTCAACCACCATTTGGATTAGTGAAAGCGATGTGTTTAGGCAAAAGCTTACTGAGCTGTGATGCTAACTTAGAAGACCACTGACCATCATACAGAGAATGCACAAAAAAAAAAAATGCACAGAAAACCAACATCAGCTTGATGTTGGTTGATAATTCCAACTGCCCCTGCGTGCACGCCAGAGCCCATGATACATTTTTTACCCTGTGAAGGCATATTGTACCTTCGTAGCTAGCGTTTGGGAAGAGCTTAGATCTATTTGGAGTGGTTCCCCTTTTTCTAACCAAGCATGTTTTCATGAGTACTCCCCGGCATCACCTGTGCAGGGTTCCAACTGCTCCGGTGAGTCATCAACCAGGCGTAGCTCCCCTATACCCAGCTCTGGTGTCCCACATGTCCTGTAACCGATACCCTCTCTATAGAACTGCTAAACTTGAGACACCGCCCCCACAAGGAAATTTTCACCCCATTGATGTGCCATCTGGAGCTCCCTAGTCTGGCCAACAGACACTTTATGATACCTAAGTGCCAGCCTGCTGGGTACCTGCACCATATTAATTCAGTTATGCCAATACATGTCCCACATTAAAACATATTTTTTTTCTTTCAATTCCTCCCCAAAAAGCTCATAGTTTACATCTCTTGTTTTGAAGGATTGGATAGGTGATATTCCTTTCTTAACCTCCAACCAATTGCACGTGTATTTACAGTACTTTTGCATTTGTAAATGATAGGAAAGATTCCAGGAAAATTTTTCACAAGTCTTGTTGCTGGCCAAAGTCTTTCAAATGCAGCATTAGCACTAAATTGTCCATAGGGGAAAGAAATCATATAATGCACATATTAATCTGCATCTTTTCATGTATCCCTTCTCCCCTGATTGGTTGTCAGAACAAATTTGCGATGCGGCATGGCACAGACAAATTGCCAACCAGATGAACATCTTTCATCCATGTTCCAGAGACCTCTCCAATATCTCGCTCCACCAGGACTCTGGAAATGAAAAGCAAGAGCAGAATCAAATTCTTGTCCACAATATCTGTTAGCATACTATGTTTGCTTACAGAACCTTACTTGGATCCCAGGAACTTATTTTTACTGGCTTCTATAACTCTGAACTACTAAAACAACCATGATTCTTTGGGATAAACCCACTCTAAAATGGATCCCCGTGATAAGAAAAAAGAAAAAATGAAAGAGTTCTGTATTCCAAAACTTATCTTCAACCGTAAAATCTGCGCAACTGTTAACTTAACCTACGCAATAACTCCCCTTTCAGGTGGACAAAACCTAAACATCTGGGTTTTTTTTTTTTTTTCCACCTGAATAAAAATAAAAAGGAAAAAATACAATAACTCCAGCGGCTGTGGCTTTCTACAAACTCCTGCTTTAAACAAACTGTACTCAGCTGTTGACTTAGGGCATAGCCAAAGACCTCCCTTTCAGGTGGACTAAACCTAACAATTTGGAATTTTTCCACCTGAACAAAACAAAAATATAATAATGCATAAACATAACCCCAAATCCAAAGGCTTATCCTTGACAATACAAAAAAAAAAAAACAATACATCAAGGTCCTCCAATAATATTCCAAAAATTAAAGCCAAATCTTTGAGACTTGCATCTAAACCTTATTCATAGCAAAGAAACATTAACCAGAAAGTCCTTACCATCCATGCGATTCCTTCAGGGCTATTAACAAAAGATTTGTTCCCCCGATGCTATACCTCCGTGAACTTGTGGCTACCTCCATTTTGAGTCTATTCAGTTGTTCCATATACTGATGCCTTTCCTGCCTTAACTGACTATTTTCAGAATATAATCTCAGCATTTGAGTTTTAAAAGGGACACGGGTTTCACTACTATGGCCTTCATGCCTTGGATTGCTACCCCATCTCGCAGAATAAACTTCATAATCCCTCGGTGTAGTTTTAGGGTAGTGTGATTTTCTTTGCATATCATTATTAGTCACCATACAATACCTGTCAATATGACCCCACTTTTTACAGGCAAAACACTTGAGAGCTGGTTTCCCTGCATAGGGCCTTCTCTGAGCATATGGTGATGGAGACTCACATTGCCGCATTACCTTACTATGATTGGAATCAACAGACTTCACACTTTCACTGTCTGAGGAGTAGTCACTAGCAATGGACTCATCAGAAGTCTCCAAAAGACCAGGTTCATTTTGCATTTCAACTCCTGAATCAATTTCAAGATCAGTTACAACACATTCATCATCACTAACATTGCTTCCAAGCAAAGCAACATCACTTGCAGCAACACAAGCATTAGACTTCCCTAATTGTTGTCCTAAATTCTCTATCTGTGCTGAACACTGAGACTGCTCAATCTCTGCCTGTTTGGTGGATAACTATTATGGGAGCTTGGGACTCCTGTAGCTCTCTTCTAAGCAGCGTTATAATACGCTCATTCTCAGCCTCTCTTTGTTTTAAAGAGGCAATCCAACTTTCTCTTAAATTACACGTTTCCTCCAATTCATCCACTTTCTTTTCCAATACACACTTCTCAGTCACCAATTGTGCAATCTGATTACAAACATTTGCATCTGTCTTCACAGCTATCGCTAATATATTTTTACTTACACTTTCTATGTAATCTAATAATTGTGCCTTTTCAGCATACCATTGCATTTCTTTTTGTTCCGCAATCTCCTTCATTCTTAACAGCATGCACACTACATTCGCCATTCTCGCTTTTTTTTCCCTTTTTAGAGGACGGTTTCTCCTTCATATTATCATTTTGTATATCACATTGTTTTAACAAATCATTAAATTGGTGAGTTAAAGCGTTTTCTGTAGAAGTGTTAAATCTAGCAGAGGCATACTTCTTAAGGAAAATTCCAATGACCTCCATTGATATGCTAATTACGTTCACACTGGAGCTTGCCTAACCAGTCTGCACACAGCTGCTGATACAAGACACACAGACACAAACACACACAGACACAGCTGTTCCAAAGTTAACACAGACTTGTAGTCCCACAAGGAGGAGCACACTATCAAACTAGTGCCCTGCTTTCTCCTCAATACCACTGACTGTAGCCCTCCTATCTCAGATCCTAGGCCACATGGACCTTCTCTTGGAGCAGAAAGCTTCCTCCCTTTCACGTGGTAAAAAAATATAAAATATAATCTATATTTCTCCCACTATCTCCTCAAAGATGTATGGTTTATCCTATAAATCTGCAGGGTACATCAGTAACCAAGGGAGATCAGCCCTTCCTTTGCTGGCACACAACTTACCAGCTAACCAGGCCTAAAAAAAAACCCACTAACAAACACTTTAAATTTTAACACATATACATATTCCAGCCAGAGATACGAATACTATACTTACCAGATAATGCGCGTCCGCTTACTGATGAAGTATTTCACAGAACTTTCAGGACCACTCAAGCAGGGCTTCAGAATTCACGAACCACCGCAAATCTTGTCCACAGCAGAGGAATTCTTTCAGTTCTGGGTCACTTGTAGAGGACTTGTTAGCTTATAGGAACTCAGGACAAAAATACATTAGGGTTTGGATTCCGAGCAGAATTTCTTTCCACACTCCTGCTTCTGGGGTGCCAAATGAAATAAATATGGGGTGGTTTTGTACCTCCCCTATTTATTATAAAAATGTATTCTATTGTCTATTCCTATAATAGTCTATCAAAGCTCTGATAAGGTTAATGGAAGGTATACTAACAATGCTAGCTATAAAAATAAACACACTGCTTAAATAAACAAGGATATAATTTATTATAAAGAAAGTAGAAATGCTAACATAAAACACTAAAGGAATATTACAGAGCATATAAGAAAAAACAATTACAGATAATACGTTACATATTCGTCCTCGGGGTCCGATATCTTTCAGCTGGTCTCAAGCACACAGGAAGGAGAAAGAGTAGCCCTAGAGCCATGATGGCCCACAGCCAAGAGCCAGCAGCCAAGAGACAGATTCTATCTGGCAATCCGAATTTAAAGCCCACTCAGACACCACCCACACATAAACACCCACTGTCTTCATGTCCAATGACAGCTCATAAGATGCCCCCTTCCTAATCAACAGGAAGTATCCCATCTTTCCAGGAAAGATGTTCCTGGAACATTTTCATATTATATTCTTCCACTAGGGGCGCCATCTGTCCATGAATCACTGTTTTTGACCTGGGTTATCTTTATTCACCGCTGGCCTTTGATGTTGGAATAACCTCCCCAGGAGATCTTATCTGAGGCTCCTCTACACCCATACCTCACAATAGGAGGTTTATGTGAGAACATCCTGTGAGAATAAGAATTCCCATTTATGACTCCTTGTCAGGAATGTCCTGTTGGGCACTTTGCATTCCAGACCAGGCGTGGTCAGGTTCAATCATCCAGAAGCATCTGATATCAGAACACGTAAAACTACATGTTGCCTCCAACACCTCTATTTCTAGTGCAGGTTTCTTTTAGCACTTCCTGTTTGTTTCCCTTCTCTTTGTTCTGTCCACTACATCTCAATGTTTTCTGAGGTACTAGTCTTGCTGTGCCCACAGGCCATCTGCATAGCAGGATAGCAAAATGATCTCCTGCTAAGAGTGCGGTTGGCACAATTTTTTTTACATCATGCATAATAAACTGTTAAGGTTCTTTAGTGTTTGCATTCTGAACCTGCAGAAATTGCTGTTTTGAACTTTCCCTTGCTTTAAAGTATTTCAGTGTCTTATGGCTTTAACTTTAGTTCTTTCTTCGGCAAGATGGCTCCTAAATCTTTGCTTGCATGTGGGTTTTGCAGTTCATGGACGGACTGTCCAACCTTTTGTTTTTGCTTGAGAGTTATACGTTTAAGCGTAGCCTCCCTTGAGGTAGTTTAGTATGCTCCAATTCCTCCTTCGGCTGCTGCAACTCGACGTTCGGGCAGAAGCCTGAATCTCTGACCCCGATATCCAGGACTAGGTTGTCTCTGGCCTGTTGTCTCAGGAATACAACTTGGAAGTCAAAGGGGAAATCCTTCCTTCCATCTAACTAGTAGATTCCCAAAACAGATGCCACCTTGTCTGGTTAGGGAGGATGGCCAGGCCCCCTTATGTGCAAGCGCCATGGTCGCTGCTGGAAGTACATTTCCCATTTGAATGTTTTGGAGTATTGAACGACTGGGTAATCGCTTCAGCACTTTGTATTTTTACTACATGTCAACTGACCAACATTTTGTTGGGCCTTGCAGTGGCTTATGTCAACCAGGAGTCTCACAATTGTAGCTAGTCAGATTCTGCCTTGAACTAAATATAATTACTATCCCTGTCTGCCATTCTCATTCCAGGCTTGAGAAATTTGACTAGCAGTTTGACAGCATTCAGATTCAGAAGTATGGCCTCATCACTCCCTGGTATTCTTGCCCTCTCTCTCTTTTATGGAACACTAAACCTGGACTTCCTAGGTTCCCGATTCAACAACAAACTGATCATTTTGTCTCCAAGTGCAAGAACCATTACATGTTGTGCTCTGGTGACTCCATGGGATCAGGTTTGCCTGTTTTATTTTGTTCTAATTTGATGCTCATTCCTCGCATGCTTCATGGGATTGAGATGGGGTGTGTTTCAGTGTGTCTCTCCCACTTCATCAGTTTGGCTTTCTCCGTCTCGATGAGTTGCCTAAATCCTTAGAAGGGGGTTTGGTTCCGTTGTTGCTAAGCTTTATTGCTTCAAACTCTGCAGATTGTACAATCTCTACTAGTAAGATTATTTTCCAAATAGTGTTTTTAGGATGGCACCTGGAGAATGTAGCTCCACCCACCTTCCCCAGAAAATGTTGCAGCCCGAGAGGACCCTCCACCTATGTGTCAGTTTTAGTGTTTCCTCTGAGATGTTGGGAGCACTGTGCTATGGAACTGTGTGCTACTATACATTTTCCTCAGGGGCCAGAGGATCATGCTATACTCATGTCGTAATTTACCATGACTCTGTTTTGGTCCAAGAAGGCTTGGTTCTCAACTCTCCTAGGCCTCTCCAGCCTCCCCCCCTGGATTCCTTACTGGATGAACCAAGGTCCCAGGTTTCACAAGTTAATTTCCTATAGTTGACGGCCTGGTTTCTGAAGAATTGTTGAAGATGGATTTGTCAGACTGGCTGGTGGCCACCTTCTTATCAAGTAGGAAAAGAGTTATCAGATTAATTTTTATAACAATATTTGCAAAGTTTTCAATTCTTGGCACAAGCCCAGGACTCTCGTTCTTTTGGGCACTGTGTCTATTATTGATTTTTTGTGAGACAGAGCAGATAAAGGCTTAGCTCTCAGCACCCTTTAAAGTGCAAGCTGCAACCCTTAGTGTGTTAGGAACATAACGGAGGATCCTTTGATGGCTAAGTTCTTTAGGCCATACCAGGTCTAGGCCAGTGCCATTCAAAGTTTTCCCAAAATGGGATTGTTCTGTTTTGCAGATTTTGTCCAAAAAGCTTTTTTTGAACTTTTAGAGGTTGACTAAATGTTGAGACTGCTCACATTGCAAATAGTTCTTTTGGTGACAGATACCGAAGCCTGGAGAACCGGTGAACTTCAAGCTTCTTTTTTGACGCCTTGGTGGAGGGTCTTTCCTTTTCCCAAGAAACACTACAGCACCAATTTATTTAATTTTTTTTAGTGGATGGGTCCATACCCTCTCAGGTGCTGTCCTGCAACTCCTAGAAATACCATTACCAGTAAGTCTAATGTAGGCTTTCTCAGGGTACAAGGCAGGGAAATCCTATTCCAAGAAGTTTTCCATTTATCAAATTTTGGCTTTCTTCATTCTGGATTAGGTCAACACCTGGCTCTGAATAACTTCAAGGGCCAAGGCTGGCCTTAGCAATTCTCTTTTCTTGTATGTCTGGCTCCAGTTACTGCTTCTCTATGGCTGGCTGTAACAGCATAGCTAACTTTAGGGACCTAATTGGTTCCTTTTTTGTCCTACAAATTCTTAAGTTGGGAAATCTGCCCTGTCTAGTTTACATGAGATGAGGCAAGAAAATTCCACCCCAAGATATTCTGTGGGATGCATTGTGACTTTCCTTCAATTCGGTATGGGAATAGTTTAGTATTACACCTTGGAAGTGTATTTTTCATGGCGCAAGGAAATTTCATTCTAGGTAGTTCTCTATGGACAAACCTGTTTTTGCACCATTCCAGTCTGTACCCCCTTTTGAACTTTAGTTACTCTTAGAGGGGCTGGTTCTTAACTCTGGCAATTTTATTTATGTGCACTCCTTACTTATTCTTAAGTATGTTTTTGTATTTGCTCACATAGTTCCACTGGTTTGTCCAGCTGTGAATTTGTGAAATCTCTATCTGATTTTATTGGCTCTTTGTTCTTCACCTTTTGATCCTCCCTTAAAGTTTTCTCTGTTTTACACTTATCCACACAGTTGCTTCCTTCTTCGCCACGCCTTCTCCAAGTGAATTTTTCTGTTGACAGACCTGTCCTTAGTTCTCTTTCCTGTTCTACCTAGGGACAGGTTGTGCTGGGGCCTCTACCTTTTTCCTGCTTTTAAATTTCACCTTTACCAAGGGGTTGTTCTTCGGGCACTCTCTCCAACTCCAGTATATTCCAAGGAAATCTCCCTCATGATTGGATGGAGTCTTGGTGGTTGAGTGGATCTTTCTGCCACGTATGTTTTAGGCTTATGAACTGTCTTTGCGTCTTTTCTAAAGTTGCTGTAGGGGACTGTGTGCCTCCCTTATACAATTACCTTATAGGCCTTAAGAAAGGTGACTGAGTTCCATTCTTAGAGGTATTTTCTTCTAAGGAGATTGGGGTTAACTTTTTTTTTCTTCTTATCCCATTGCTAATGTTTGTTACATCATGGACAGCCAGTTCCTTATGAATTGGTCTGTCAAAGCACCACAGTAGATGGGGAAAAAATGTAAATTTACATCTTTCCTGAGAGAAGCTAGATTTTAGGCTTTTTGAATCTAAATTAAAAAAAAAGATCCTCACTGACCCGGGCTGATCTTGCTACTATATAGTACATTGCTATCTATTTACTCCCCCTCCCCTCTGCTATTTATTTACTCCCCCTCCCCTCTCCCATATGTGTAGAAGTGGGAGGCAGTCTTGGGTAAGGCCCTGGAACCTGGGGAGTGGAATCAAATTTGAGATACCATGAAATTCTGTTAATGAAACACAACTGCTATGGAAGCAAATTCTACAATACTAACAAGATGGTACGTGGTACCTGATCACTTAGTGAAAATATACCCTGACACAACCTCTATATGTTTGTGTTGCTGTTTTGAGGTGGGCTCACCTTTCCACTTGCACTGTAGTACAAACTCCTTGGACTCAGGTGTACAAAGGTAAACATATTTTTTTTTTTTAACAAATGATTCCCCTGAGCACAGGCATAACTAGAACTTTCAGGGCCCGGGGCAAAAACCATGAAGGCCCCCCCTGAAAAAAGCATGATTTTTTTTCCCACTATTTAAAACAGTTAATAATAATTCCTGTATCTGATTTCAACTTACCGTAACTGTGGCGGTGGTGGGGATAGGGATGACATCAGTGGCGGTTGGGGGTATAGGGATGACATCAGTGGTGGGATAGGGATGACATCAGGTCACTATCACTGATGTCATCCCTATCCCCCATCACCACTGCCTGCCACTGGGGGGAGGATGGCATCAGTCAGAGGCAGCGGTGGTGGTGGGGGGGTAGAATCAGTCAGAGGCCAGCGGTGGTGGTGGAGGGTTCAAAGGCAGCAGTGGTGGTTATTGGGAGGGTTCAGTCAGAGGCAGCGGTGTTGGTGATGGGGGAGTTCCGTTAGAGGCAGCAGTGGTGATGATGGTGGGGGGGGGGGGTTCAATCAGAGGCAGTGGTGGAGGGGGGTTCAGTCAGGTGGTGGTGGGGGGATGGAATTAGTCAGAGGCAGCGGTGGTGGTGGGGGGATAGAATCAGTCAGAGGCCAGCGGTGGTGGTGGAGGGTTCAGAGGCAGCAGTGGTGGTTATTGGGGGGGGGGTTCAGTCAGAGGCAGTGGTGTTGGTGAAGGGGGAGTTCCGTTAGAGGCAGCAGTGGTGATGATGGTGGGGGAGGTTCAGTCAGAGCCAGCGGTGCTGATGCTGGTGGGGGAGGGTTCAGTCAGAGGGAGCCGTGGTGGTGATGGGGGAATGGGATCAGTGGCAACTACATGCTCTAATTGTCAGTTGTGCCTCCAGTGATGCCTCTCCCAACATGGGGTCTCCTCTGCCTTCATGCTATTGGCTGTCAGGTGGTCAGCAGACTTTCTCCTCCAGTTTCCGCCTCCTGTCCCAACAGGGCATCTGTCTGCAGCAATAGGGGGAGCTGCGGAGAGGATGGGTGGGTGGTCCGCTGTGTGGGTATGAAAGTGAGTGCTCTGCCAGCACGCACTGGTCAGCAGTGGGCCCCCTCACAGTGGAATAAGCGGTGGGCCCCCCCACGGTGGAATAAGTGGCTGGTGGCGGTCCCCCACAGTGGAATAAGCAGCGGGCGGGGCCCTCCACAGTTGCGGAACTCCAGGGCCCGGTTGCAAATGCGACCGTTGTGAACCTGGTAGTTCCGCCACTGTCTCTGAGTCCACTTCACACTTGAAAATTTCCACTAATGCTAAACATAAATTTACACATATGATGCAAGTTTTGATGACTCCAAACAAGCAGTAGCGAAGGCATGACTCACTGACACTATTCATATTAGAGAGAATAAACTTACTGTAGATTGCAATAGATATTGATACGTAAATGAGAAAATGACAGCCACACTGGTTAGTATGATGCCAAAACTTTGAAGATTTAGGACCTATGGGGGTCACTCATTTCCTGCCTGCAGACTTTGACGTAATGCCTTATAGAACATTAACAGATATGCAGACTTGTATAAAGTACTCAAAATTTCTACTTGAGTAAAAGTACAAGTGCTCGATCAAAAAGTGACTTGAGTAGAAGTGGAAGTGCTCGCAGAAAAAGTTACTTAAGTAGAAGTACTAAAGTATTCAACATTTTTTTTACTTAAGTATTGCAAGTAGTTTTTTCAAAAAATTTGCTACTTAAGTACTAAAAGTAAAAAGTACCAGTAGTTTTGAAAAAAAATTCTACTCAAGTACTGAAAGTAGAAGTACAAGTACTGTGTTATGTAGTTATTAAAGAAAGAAGTCAAAAGTTTGAACATCATATTGTTTTTTATTATTTCAAATGATTTATTCAAATGATTAACCTGTGTTTGTTAGTAGTTTCTTGATGCACTTTAAGCGCTGTAGCACCATTTATTTGTTTGTTTCATATTTTCTTTTTATTGGAAAGATTTGGTGTAGCAGCTTTTATTATACACAGCCTTTATTTTTGTATGCGCTGATTTACAAATGACATTATACACATTTTTTTGAGCTTTATGTAACCTGCCATCTACTGTTCTGGCAGTGGTAATTTTTTTAAAAGTAACGAGTAACTATGCAGCACAAAAAAAAATACTTGAGTAGAAGTATTGAAATCATCGAAAAAATGTAGTGAAGTAAAAGTAGAAGTAGGAGAAAAAAATTCTACTCTAGGAAAGTACAGATACCGCATTTCGGTACTTAAGTACAGTACTTAAGTAGTTCTACTTCGTTACTATACATCTCTGCAGATATGTCTTCTCCCGAAATTCTCTGTGGCCTTGTTGCTGTGTTATATTGCTGGTCAAACCCCTTTTACAACCCTAGCCTGTGCCCACATCTAACATCTGGACCCCTTTCTGGTCTACCCTTCCTGCTACGATGGATATATACCTCTAGGATAGCTACATCTACTTGGATACAACAGCTACTCAATCTGTTTGTCATCATAGATAATTGGTCTAGACATATTCTTTGCCTCTGTATGCACCTATTTTAATGTCTGTTGTAAACTTTTAATCTATTATAAAATTATTGAACAAGAAAAAAATGTACATTTAATATGTCCTTTTTCTTGCCTGCAACAGGCATGGTATACATGTTGAGATGCAAAGCTTTGGTGTGCTATTCACAATTAATAGCACTGTGACACACTGCACATACGGTAGAACAGGTATGTTGCCATGTGTTGTGAATAGGGTGAATGTTTAGCTTCTCCACTTGTGTTAAGATTATTTTTTTCGAAATAATAATGTAGCACTGTCCCCGCATGCCCTGCTGAATAGTGTCTTGACGGGCTCCCCTGATTACCAGCACACGGTTACCTTTAGATATGGTCCATGGATCCCTCCTTGCTCCTTAAGGCTTGTCACATAAATGAACAGTCTAGGGGTGTTGGTTTTTTGTTGTTTATTTGTAATTGGGATAGCAGAAGGGAAAAGTCGGATACTTCAACTGAATTAGTCACATTGGTTGAGGACTTCTATCTTCAGAACTTTCTTATCAATTGGAAACAGCTAGGCTGTTAATCCACACTGCCACAAGTGTAGAAAGGGTTAAGTCTCTTGCTCTCTTCACTCTCTGACAAGATGACTTGGTGGATGATAACTTATCTTCAGGACACTCTCACTAGCATCCCCTTTCAACTGAGACCTGTCTACTGACTATCCTAGGAGCAGGGGTGCCCCCCCCTCAGGTCAAGCCCCTTTACATGAGATTCCATACTCCCTGTACTGCAGAGACAGATGCTCCAGTGTCTCCCCTCTGTCATCTTCTCTGGACCTCTGGGTACAGTTCCTCACTGCTACTCTCCAGGCCCTCAGGACGACCCCCTGAGGCCGCATGGCACCTCTATAGAGGAAGGGGCAGCCGCCTCCTCCCTCTGGGACTCTGCTATCCAGACGAAAGACCTTAAGCACATGGGCTCCTGGTTTTTATACAGTATCCCAACATGCACCAAGGTATTCTCCCTCTGACAATCATCAGGACTGTATCAAATTTTTCAGGCTTCCTTCCACTGTCCAACATGTCTCCCTATTGGACCAGTGTTAAACACACTCACAGAATGAGTTGCATCCTGAGCACAATGAGCAGACCCAGGGCCGATCCTAGGTTCACAGACGCCTGGCTGCAGACATTTTTCTGGCGCCCCCACATTGGAATGGTCATCTTACTAACTCCTCCCCTTTACAAATGTTTCTATGGCAATGACTCAAACACAGAGATGCTCCCCTAAGAAGTCTTCCTTACCCCGGGACCCTCCCACGGTCTCTTAACAATAAACATATTACAGAAAGAGAAGCGAAGTACTCTAATGGGAACTGGAGGGGGGTCTCTCTAATGGACACAGAGAGGGCATCTGTTAGAGAGTCTGTTAGACAGAGCCTCCAGACAGGAGATGGTAAGAGCACTGAAGGTTAGGGGTTAAGGGCACTGGGGGGGGGCTGGAGAGCACTGGGGGGCCAGCAAAAGAAGTTGTATAGGAGGGGGATGGGGCAGCAGCATATGGAGGAATTGATCTTTCCCTATTCTTCCTGCAGCTGCCGAATGCCTGCAGGAGGGAGAGGAGGAGAATCAGGCATTCGGAGGCTGCAGGAGGAATAGGGAAAGATCAATTCCTCCATATGCAGCTGCCCCATCCCCTTCCTATACAACACACACACTTGGGCACTCACCTTCTTCCCGCCGAGGCTCCGCCCTCGCCCCACGAGCAGAGTGGACTGAAGGAGCTGCCTTCACAGTTCACACTGAGATGCAGGCAGGACACCGGCCTGACACCCCATGTAAGTGGCACCCGGAGCGGGCCACTGCTGCAGGAGGAGGGGAGGACTCTGCCACTGGAGCTTCGGCGCTCCTCCTCCACCTCAGCTCACGGTGCACCCTGTGCACCCGCCCAGGATCAGCCCTGAGCAGACCTCACTAACAGATCCTGCTCTCTGGTAGGCAGAGAACAATATAGATTCACCTGCAGCTCTTCTGGTAAGCAGACAGAGCTCAAGCTATACTTTCTCACTAGCACCTACCCATGAGGGTGCTACAATAACATTATTCTTGTACTGTTTATTGATCTGTACATTTATCAAGGGCAGGGCCGGCGCTACCTATAGGCAAGGTAGGCGCTGGCCTAGAGCACATATCAGTCAGGGGTGGCGCCAGGGCTGCTGAACCAGCCCTTCAGTGCCGTGCTCGATCCCTATCAGCTAAGCAGGGGGGACGGGCAGATTTACATTGATTTGTGGAGCAGCACAGAGCAGAACCACCACTACTACTAGGCTTGAGGTTCCAAATTATATTTACCTGGGCCCCATTGACTTGACGGCTGTGAGGGAATTTTTTCTTTAATTTCGCATGCAGGCGGATAAAGCCGGCGCCGCACGTCCTGATCCGGAAGTTATGACCTGACCGGCTGCGGCAACCCACATCGTTTCCCTGGCAGAGTGAATTCCTGAACAGGCTGGGCGGGAGTAAGAGGTGGCTGCGGGAGCAGGTGTGAGATTCCGGAGGTGGGTGCATGCACAGTCAGGTAGCAGGACATGGAAGGTACAGTGATTACACATTACAGCCTCAGTACCAACATATACAGTCATATATAGAGTTTTCCTACTGTATATGGCTGTATATATTGATTCTGTGGCTATACTTTACATACTGATTCTGTGGCTATACTTTGCATACTAATACTGTGGCTGTGTGTTATATTCTGATACTGTGTCTGTCTGTTATATTCTGATACTGTGGCTGTAATGAATATACTGATTATGTGGCTGTACTGTATATGGCTGTGTATTCTGATACTGTGGCTGCACTGTATATGCTGATTCTGTGGCTGTACTTTATGTTATGGCACTGGCTTTACTGTATATTGCTGCATATGTCATATGCTGATACTGTGGCCTACACTTATCAGCATATACAGTGCAGCCACAGTATCAGAATACACAGCCATATACACTACAGCCACAGAATCAGTATATACAGTACAACCACAGAATCAGTATATGAAGTACAGCCACAGAATCAGAATATAACACACAGCCACAGAATCAGTGTTTACAGTACAGCTACAGTATCAGCTTATATAGTACAGCTACAGTATCGGTGCCATATAGCACCTACTGTACTATGATCATCATCATAATGATCATACTGTAAGCATAGTGAGATGCTTCCGCTTAGACCTTGTTTACACTTCTATTTGAATGTCAGTAGAAATGGGCAGCTGAGCTGCTTTTTTACCACACCCCAACAACCCTCCCCTAGGGCTTTCCAATCAGTGTCTTCCTGTCTCTTTTTCAGGCAGGCCTGATCATGAGGTCCATGCAGGTTTATGGGCAGGCTGATGTAAATTTACTTGTGTCTGTTTACACCTACTGTACATTACTTATTACATTACACATTACTTTACATCCAGCTGCCCATAGAGCCATTACAGGTTTGCCCCTGTTCACTGTGCTAATATACACATGGACATAAAAAAGCTGACATCCGTCCATTACCATTGAGCTGTAATCCAGCAGGGGATCTGCCCACGAATCCCCTGCTGAATGGTGTGGACAAAGCCTTATGATGATCATCAACTTGAGTCCGACTGTGTAGGGGCAGATCCAAGGGGGATGGCAAAATAAGGTTTCACCTAGGGTGTCAAAAATCCTTGCACCAGCCCTGATCAAGGGTTCAACAGCAGCAGATATGTGCTATATTAGAATATTTTAAACAAGTATAACAGTCGTCATTGTTCTTGTCCAGAATATCAATCTCCTCTTAAAATCAGATTTAAATGTGTAAAAAGCAGCAACATCTAAAAGAGGCTGGGGCAATAATAATATAATCTTGTTCATACTATGTGCTTTTAGCTTGTTTCTTAAACCGTATGTACAGCGGAATTTTGAGGAATATTTGCAAAGCTTTCAGCACGCATCAGGCAATGTTGACAAAGCTTTTAAAGCAACCTTCAGCTCCATAGCTTGAGGATAATAAACACAGGTTCAAATATAGCTATTAAACAAGCTGCCAACAGGCTCCAGTACTGCTTGAAACTTTGTTAAAGCCTAGTAGCAGCTTTTTTTTTTTTTAAGGTGACAGCTAGTGCAACTTCACTATATCATTAAAAGTATTGGGATACCTGCCTTTACATGCACATGAACTTTAAGAGCATCCCAGTCTTAGTCTTTTGGGTTCAATATTGAGTTGGCCCACCATTTGCAGCTACAACAGCTTCAACTCTTCTGGGAAGGCTGTCTACAAGGTTTAGGAGTGCATCTATGGGAATATTTGACCATTTTTCCAGAAGTGCATTTGTGAGGTAAGGCGCTGAT
Source organism: Pelophylax lessonae (assembly GCF_965119305.1). NCBI lineage: Eukaryota > Metazoa > Chordata > Amphibia > Anura > Ranidae > Pelophylax > Pelophylax lessonae. The sequence goes on along the minus strand of NC_138774.1, from coordinate 120,859,481 downwards.
GTTAAACAAGAAGGCCTGGCTCGCAGTCTCCACTCAAATTCATCCCAAAGGTTTTCTATCGGATTGAGGTCAGGACTCTGTGCAGGCCAGTCAAGTTCTCCTACCCCAAACTCACTCATCCATGTCTTTATGGATCTTACTTTGTGCACTGGTATGCAGTCATTTTGAAACAGGAAGGGGTCACCCCCAACCTGTTCCCACAAATTTGAGCCAGTGCACAAAGCAAGGTCCATAAAGACATGGATGAGTGAGTTTGGGGTGGAGGAGATCCACCTTTGGGATGAATTGGAGCGGAGACTTCGAGCCAGGTCTTCTTGTCCAACATTAGTGCCTGACCTCACAAATGTGCTTCTGGAAGAATAGTCAAACATCCCCATAGACACACTCCTAAACCTTGTGGACAGCCTTCCCAGATGAGTTGAAGCTGTTATAGCTACTAAGGATGGGCCAACTCAATATTGAACCCTACAGGCTAAAGCTGGATACACACCTTACAATCTTCTTTATTTTCTTTTCCTTTAGATTTACCAAAATCATATAATATGATGTCAAAACTAAACACTTTCAATTTGTATGCAGTCAGACAAGCCCTTGCGCTACAAAGTTGAAGGTAAATCTAAAGGAAATCGAAAAACAAAAGTTGTATAGTGTGTATCCAGCTTAGGAATGGGATGGAATAAAGTTCATATGCGTGTAAAGGCAGGGCTCCCAATACTTTTGACAATATAGTGTATTTAGAACTGTGTTTTTAATATCCTAAAAATGGAGCTGAAGGTTGCTATAAAAGCTTTAATAATGATGCCTGGAGCTTGGGGAAAGCTTTGCAAATACTTTAACCGGTTGCCGACCGCCGCACGACTATATACTGCGGCGGTCAGCCCCGGCCAGGCAGAGTGACGTATGGATACGTCACTCGCCTGTCACTGACTTGCGAGCCAATTGCGGGCGGGCGCGCGCCCGCCGCGGCTCGTTCACTGACAAGTCAGTGCGTGTGACCGGCGGACCCGATGTCCGCCGGTCACACTACGATCGCTCCGGTGAAGGGAGAAAGGCGGAGCGGCTTATGTAAACAAGCCGCCCGTCATTCTCCCTGGTGTAAAAATGAAGATCAGACGGTTCTACTATGTAGGACTGTTGATCTTTGTTTTTACACCAATAGCAATGTCCCTATACAGTTAGAATCACGCCCCTAGGACACACTTAACCCCTCCCTGTCCAATAAAGTCATTTTTGCAGTAACAGTGCATATGTATAGAACTGATTACTGCAGTAATGTCACTGGTAACCCCAAAAGTGTCAAAAATGTCAGTCAAGGGTCCGATCTGTCCGCCGCAATGTCGCAGTACCGAAAAAAAAATCGCAGATCGCCGCCATTACACGTTAAAAAAAAACACCAAAAATGACAAAAATCTTTCCCTTTGTTAGTAAACGCGATAACTTTTGCGCAAACCAATCAAAATACGCTTTTTGCGATTTTTTTTTTTTTACCAAACATATGTAGCATAAAACAAATTGTCCGAAAATGTTAAAAAATTTTGATTTTTACATTTTTTTTTGGGGGGAATTTCATATAAAAAAATGTGAAAAATATTGTTGTTTTTGCAAAATTGACGCTCTTTTTTTGTTTATAGCGCATGATCAAAAAATCGCACAGGTGATCAAATACCACCAAAAGAAAGCTCTGTTTGTGGGAAAAAAAGGACGTCAAATTCGTTTAGGTACAGCGTCGCATGACCGCGTATTTGTCCGTTAAATTCACGCAGTAAAAAATCGCAAAAAACCCCCTGGTCTTTTAGCAGCCAAATCCTCCGGGGCTTAAGTGGTTAACTCGCTGCACATATTGATCCTATACAAATGTATCTTTCTTGCATAAGGCAACTAGATTTTTAAAACGAAATGTGGGGACATCCTACTGCTTATGCCCTGTTTTAACCACACTGGTTACCTTTTGAAAGTACTTTTTATTAGCACAGCACAATGCGAGGCAATCCACTGCCTCACACGCGGCCGGCAGTTTAACTTTTTGAGAAAATGTTGCAATACGCTAAACTCATTGCTTCATTTCTGTGCTGAGCTCAGTCATATCACACTGCACAACAGCCACTGCACTGCAATGCAACAGCTGGTGCAAACCTGAACCTCACAGACAAAGTTGTAGCTAGCTAAACAAATCCATAAATTTACTAGTGAACAGTACCTTCTTGGCTGTATTTTTCTCTCTATTATGATAAATCTTTCTGTAGGTACAATATTTTAAAATGAAATTGTGTAATAGGTTAACAATAAGTACTTGTAGGACCACACTTATTTAAAATGAGTGCCTTGGCTCTTAATTCATGTAAATTCCCTGCTGGACACAGCAAAAAAAAAAAAAAAAAAAAGCTATTTAATGTTGGCAACTATCCAGTTGCAGTGTTTACTTTAAAAATAGTTGCAGCACTGGCACTATGTTGGTGGTACATTATGCATTTTGTGCAGATTCTAGGATTGGGACTTGTGGCTGGGGTTCAGTTACAGACATAATTGTGAGTAAAAGTACAGCCCAGAATCTCCAGCCATAAGACAGGTAGGACAGTGTTGCTGATCATCAGCAGTATTGCTTTTTCATTACAGTTCCACATCTGTCTTGTGACTGGAATCTGGACAGTATTTTTTAGCCACAGATTTTAGTGGTAAAGTATTGTCCAGACTCCAACCAAAAGGCCGGTGGGGCACTGTAAAAAAAAATTGTAAGAGCTGCTTATCAGCATCTTGGTTGGCCGCACAGCAGTAACTTTTGGTGCCATGACTGTTAAAAACCACTGTTGGATACCATTTGTCTAATTGCTCTAATTATGGTTTGTGTATTTGCATTGTCTACACCAGGGGTCTTCAAACTCTGGCTCTCCAGTTGTTCAGGAACTACAATTCCCATCATGCCTAGTCATGTCTGTGAATGTCAGGGTTTTACAATGCCTCATGGGATGTGTAGTTCCACAACAGCTGGAGGGCCGTAGTTTGAGGATCCCTGGTCTACACTTTCCCCCACATAGGCCTTGCTCTCACCTCACATTGTATCAAGGACTTTCCGTGCTACTTGAACCCTTTGTTGATCCTATACTTTCTCCTTTCTTACCCCTATGTTTTCCTCTTTCTACCCCTTATCCCCTCACCCCCCCCTTTCTAATTGCCTTGGCAGTTTATCCCCCCCAAACTTGCTACGTATATACATCAGAACTTCTATTTCATTAGGTACCGTTCAAAAATTTGTAAAAACATGCTTGAGGGGAATTTACTACCTTTAAATGTGCAGAGGTTAAAGTAGTTCTAAAGCCAAAATGTTTTACATTAATGTATTCCCTTCTATGTATACACAAGTACTCAAGACCCGATCAGTGTACTACCACATGTCTGATGACATTGTGCTTAATTCATTGAATGTTTTTTTGGAGTTTCACATATTATTGACACACAAATTCACCTACTACTTTTTGCACTTAAATATCCAGTAAATGTGTTTTTAGCTTTTATACATAATGTTTATTTACTGTATATGATTTATCTAATATTGCGTGGGCTGTTTTTTCTTTCTAATTTATTGTATTTTTTTTATGTGACCACAAGTGCGGTTTCATTTGGATTATTTTTTCAGTGCATGTCATTTTGTCTGTATGAACGTTGCCAAACTACAAAAAATTTACACTCTTGATGTACTGACTGCCTATCTCATTTTTTTGAGGCCCTAAAATGCCAGGACAGTGCAAATACCACCAACTTGATCTACTTTATGAAAAGTAGACTGTCAAATGAATTTAGTAGGAGGTATGGTGAGTTTAAAGGTGTAATCTTTTGTCACAAATTTTTGGAAAATAAAGACATTGAATAAAATTTGTTTTTATTTTATTTCCACAACGTTGTTATTTTACTAAGTTTTTGCTTTTCTCTCAAACGGCAGATATACTTACTATTACATTCCAAGCACATTCTGCTACTCCTCCTGAGTATGGGGATACCACAGGTGTGAGACTTTTTCACAGCCTAGATGGATCGAGGGACCCAAAATCCAAGGAGTACCCTTTTGTTTTCAAGAAGCATAAATTAAACATCTAATTTTCTAATTACCTAGAACATTTCTTGAGTCCCTAAAATGCAAAGGCAGGAGAAACACCCACAAAATTACCCCATTTTGGAAAGCAAACATCTCAAGGTATTTTTTAAAGTCATGGTGAGTCTCTTAAAGATGTAATGTTTTGCCACAAGCTTTTGGAAAATGCAGGAAAGAAAATATATATATATTTTTTTTTTTTTTTTTTTACACAAAGTTGTCAAACAATAGATTTTTTTTAACACACAGCATAGACATACTTAGAAATACACCTCAAAACACATTTTGCTACACCTCCCAGTTATAGTGATACTACATATGTGAGATTTTTTCACAAACTAGCCACATAGAGGGACCCAAAATCCAAGCAGTATCTTCATGTGTTCTAGGGGTAAAAACTACATTCTACTACTTAACAAGAAAGACTGACAAGTTAAAAACAGTTTTACATAAAAAGTTGGAAATCGCAGATGAAGCAAAAAAGACAATATGCATGCAACTGAAATTCTTACCACCCTCTATAATACAAAATAATGTATATTTTGTAGTGAGATGAGTATATCAAACATCACTGTAGTCACAATGTTCTTGTCACTTATAATGGTCAATGTGTTCCATGTGTACAGTAGCTTCTTCAGGACTATGTACTTTAGAGGGTGTGACACTATTTGTTATTTTCCAAAAACTTGTAACAAAAGAATAATGTTTTCAAAAAACTCACCATGACTCCGAGGAAAAAAGGGTGTTTCTGCAGCCCTGGTTCTCCAGAGCATCCAAAAATGTGATAGGTAATCAGAAAATTGCATGCGTAATTTATTTCTCTAGAACGCCCAAAGGTGCTCCATGGATTTTGAGCCTCTTTATGTGGCTATGCTGTCAAAAAATTCACACATATGGTATAGATGTAATCAGGGGGAGTAGCAGAATGTGTTTTGGGGTTTAATTCAAAGTATGCATAAGCTCTGTGTTAGAAATATTTAGTTAATTGACTGTGCAAAAAAAAAAAAAATGTTTTACATTTTCATTCTACATTTTACAAAAACATATGGCAAAAAAATTAAATCTTCAAAAGACTCACCATGCTTCTTAGAAACACCTTGGGGTGTTTGCTTTCCAAAATGAGGTAATTTTTTTTGGGTGTTTCTCCTGTCCAGGTGCTCCAGGGCCCCCAACAGATTCCAAAATCCAAGATCTGGGCTTCCTGAGAAATACCTCTCTCACATCTTGCACAGCAGTATTCACCCTTGAATGGCTCATCAAGAAACGCATTCATGAAGCAGGATGTGCACTGGGTAGGATCACCAATCATGCTTGCTACTCTGGAGATAATAAGGAAATACTTGCTATTGATACTCTTCACTTCTCCAAGTTCCTCACAGTTATTCTCAGTACCCCACGTCACTCTCAGCTCTCTTCGTCACTCTCAGCACCCTGCATCACTCTTAGCACTCTTCAACACTCTTAGTACCCTGCCTTACTCTCAGCACCCCGTGTCACTCTCAGCACTCTGCGTCATTCTCAGTATCCTGCATCGCTATTAGCACCTCTGCATCACTGTCAGTACTCCAAATTACTAAAAAATGTAAAGTTCCAAGTTCATATAATGTGCAAATAAAACTCCCAGTACCCAGATACTATATTATGCAATTACTCCGGTACCCAAGTTACTATATTATGCAAGTACTTCAAGTTACTATATTATGCAATTAATACCCCCAGTACTCTAAGTTACTGTATACCCTAGGTACTCTCAGTACTCCCAGTTACTCTCAGTACTCCAAGTAACCACAGGTACTAAAAGGTATTCCCAGATGCTTCCAGGTACTAAAGGTACTCCCAGTTAATCTTGGTACTTCCGGTTACTCCAGGTACTCTCAACACTGCCAGTTACTCCAGGTACTTTCAGTACTCCCAGTTAGTACAGGTACTCTCAGTACTCCCAGTTATTCCAGCTACTCCCAGGTACTAAAGGTATTCCCCGGTACTAAAGGTACTCCCAGTTAGTCTGTTACTCCTTGTACTCTCGGTTACTTACTACTACTATACATACTAATCACAGCCCCTTTCCCTCCTTTGTAAAAAAAAAAAAAAAACTTTGTTACACACAATCACACAGCCTACTGCCTGTGTTTCTTGTGCCGCTGCTCTGCTTCTCTTGCTCAGCCGCCTCTATACAGCTTGTCAGCTCCTGCAGCCTCCCTCGGTCAGGCTGTCTCTCTCTGGTGCCGTGCCAGCCGCTTCTCCCAATCAGCTGATCAGCCTCACACTCATGAACTCCCAGTCCTTCACCACCTCTCCCAATTAGCCGATCATCCTCTCGCTCATGGTCTCCTGGTCCCTGCCGCATCTCCCGGTCAGGTCAGTGTATCTCACTCCCTGGTCCTATTTACTCTGCCTTTTAGCCCCTCCCTAGGAGTTTCTAATCTCACATGCAACAGGACCTTTAACTAGCAGAAGTGGCCTTCGCATGCCTAACCTTGCTCTAGCCTATCCTGCTTATTGAGCCCTAAGCTAAAACTAGCTATAGAATCCCAGTGCAGAAGAGTCAGGGTTAACTAAAATAAAAGGAGCTGCATATAAACTATATTGCAATAAACAGGTTTACCTACTAATATACTTGAATGTGACCAGTAACACAGACCTAGTGATCTGGCACTGTGCATGTGAGATAATAAAAACAGGACAGAGATATGTCTGTCACCAGGATTTAGAGCAAGAAGTTATAGGCAGCTACAGGTAAATAGTAAGAACAGAGTAAAAGGTACCTAACAGTCTCTGATTCTGGTCTGGTTAAAGTACAGTATTGCAGTAATTCAGCTTGTAGGCAAGTGCAGTCTGCTTTCTTTACTGCAGGTGGCGCTTGTCTGCAGCGGCACTGTAATTGGAGAGGAAGTCACGAGTAGCAAAGTTTCTCTATGGTTTCCTTGGTCACTGAGGAAGCAGAGCCTATTAAGGGCCCTGGCTCCCAGATTCGGCATATATTTATGAGTTGGTAGAGTAGGGACAGGTACCCTGCTGGTAGGGACAGAACTATGGAAACGTTTCTGGTGAGAAGGGAAAGCTTAGGGTTCGCAACTTTTCTGGACACCTGCCTGTTGGGCACAAGACAGTCAGGCCGCATTCTTTGCCTCTCATCAGATGCTCCCTGTTCAGCTGCGTGCTCCCTTCTACACGCTGTTGGAACCTTGAATGTTCCCGGTTGGGCTGCCTTCCCACTGGGCTGTTTGTGAACTTTCTCTGCATTATTTCAAAACAAGTTCTTTCATTACGCTGGGACTGAGTGTGTTTTGCACCGCACTGCACCCCAACTACAAGCTCCTGTATGTGAGCATGTCTTGTCAACTTAGCTCCTTCTACAGCATCAAATCCTGCCACAAGAGACAAGAAGTGCTAATACATAAGTATACACAACACTGATATTAGCAGCTAACAGTAGAGGGGCAACAGATCCCTACACGTGTTTAAACTAATGTTGCATTACAAGTTTTGTAAAATCCCAAGGGGATTTTTTAACAAAAGTATATTGTATAAGGATGTACAAAAGTGATTCAAATTTTGCTACATTACAGAGAGACACAGTATTTTTTCCTATTACGTTTTTTTATACAAAGTAGATCTGAATTGGGATGACTAGTTAATTTTTGAGGGTTTACAATTAAATGCTTAGGCAACTTAAAGGGGGAGAATAGGATAGGTGAAGGGGGGGAAAGGGGTTTGGGTCTTGCTTGTGTTTTTTAAAGTTAGCTTCAGCTACAAATCAACTACATAGGAATGCCTTTTTTTTAAAGATAAAATCATGGTAAATAGTTGAATTGAAGGCAATGCTTGCCTTTCTGTAAAAACTAGAGGGAGGATTTCCTTATCTTTGGCTAGTTCTACCTGTACTGCTGAAATTCCTTTGTTCAGTAAGTAAATGAAAGTGAAAGCAGGAGCCATATTAAAACACAAGAGGGCGATATAGTACAGGAGACGATTTGGCAAATGAAATCAGCAGTATAATCAGTGTCTTTTTTTTTAAGTTGAAGAAAAAAAAAGCATATTAATAGTAGCTGTAACAAGACCTATGTTTCTGGATTTTAGAATTTTGATAAGGCTACCTTTACAGTCCTTGAAGTTAATGTTTTAATAATATTTAGTACATAAACCATCTCTATAGGTGAAATCATGTTATAATAAAACAAACAACGTAAATGAAAGTCCAGGGTAAGGCATAAAATAGCATGTGAAGTGTTGAATGTTTTTCTAAGGTAAATTTATTATGTTAAAATATTTCCTTCATATACGGTATATTTAATTATGAAAATATTATTCTATTATACATTAAGTAATAAAATATACAGATGCAAGAAAAAGTATGTGAACCCTTTGGAATGATAGGGATTTCTGCACAAATTGGTCATAAAATGTGATCTGATCATCATCTAAGTCACAACAATAGACAATCACAGTCTGCTTAAACTAATAACACACAAAGAATGAAATGTTGCCATGTTTTTATTGAAAACACCATGTAAACATTCACAGTGCAGGTGGAAAAAGTGTGTGAACCCCTAGACTAATGACATCTCCAAGAGCTAATTGGAGTGAGATGTCAGCCAACTGGAGTCCAATCAATGTGATGAGATTGGAGGTGTTGGTTACAGCTTCCCTTACCTATAAAAAACACACACCAGTTCTGGGTTCGCTTTTCATAAGAAGCATTGCCTGATGTGAATGATGCCTTGCACAAAAGAGCTCTCAGAAGACACACGATTAAGAATTGTTGACTTGCATAAAGCTGGAAAGGGTTATAAAAGTATCTCCAAAAGCCTTGCTGTTCATCAGTCCACGGTAAGACAAATTGTCTATAGATGGAGAAAGTTCAGCACTGCTGCTACTCTCCCTAGGAGTGGCCGTCCTGTAAAGATGACTGCATAAGCACAGCTCAGACTGCTCAATGAGGTGAAGAAGAATCCTAGAGTGTCAGCTAAAGACTTACAAAAGTCACTGGCAAATGCTAACATCCCTGTTAGCGAATCTACAATACGTAAAACACTAAACAAGAATGGATTTCAGGGGAGGATACCACAGAGGAAGCCCCTGCTGTCCAAACAAAACATTGCTGCACGTTTACAGTTTGCACAAGAGCACCTGGATGTTCCACAGCAGTACTGGCAAAAAATTCTGTGGACAGATGAAACCAAAGTTGAGTTGTTTAGAATAAACACACCACACTATCTGTGGCGAAAAAGAGGCACAGCACACCAACATCAAAACCTCATCCCAACTGTGAAGTACAGTGGTGGGGGCATCATGGTTTGGGGCTGCTTTGCTACGTCAGGGCCTGGATGGATTGCTATCATCGAAGGAAAAATGAATTCCCAAGTTTATCAAGACATTTTGCAGGAGAACTTAGGGCTATCTGTCTACCAGCTGAAGCTCAACAGAAGATGGGTGTTGCAACAGGACAATAACCCAAAGCATAGAAGTAAATCAACAACAGAATGGCTTAAACAGAAATAAAATACGCTTTCTGAAGTGGCCCAGTCAGAGTCCTTACATCAACCCGATTGAGATGCTGTGGCATGGCCTTTAAGAAAGCGATTCACACCTGACATCCCAAGAATATTCCTGAACTGAAACAGTTCTATAGAGAGGAATGGTCAACAATCACTCCTGACCATTGTGCACGTCTGATCTGCAACTACAGGAAACGTTTGGTTGCAAGTTATTGCTGCCAAAGGAGGTTCAACCAGTTATTAAATACAAGGGCTCACATACTTTTTCCTCCTGCACTGTTAATGTTTACATGGTGTGTTTAATAAAAAGATGGCAACATTTCATTCTTCCTGTGTTATTAGTTTAAGCAGACTGTGATTGTCTATTGTTGTGACTTAGATGATGATCAGATCACATTTTATGACCAATTTGTGCAGAAATCCATATCATTCCAAAAGGTTCACATACTTTTTCTTGCAGCTGTATAATATGGCCAATTTGTTGACATGGCTAAGGTCTTTATGTCATGTCAAGAAACTGACTAGTTACTTGGCATCAGCTCTGACTTATCAGTTACGACTGACAAAAAGAGTCGGAGTAGCTATTCTAGTTAATACCATTTATTTATTTTTTTTTTTGCTTCTTATATTGTTACAGTTCTAAAAGGCTGGTATATAATCATATAGGACACACTCCATACTCAGTTTTGACATTGTTACTGGTTTATCATTACTCAGGAAGATGGGTAGTTTTTACTTCCTTTCCTGCCTTTCTTTTTTCCTTCTGCTCTTCCATTTTTTTAAATATATAGTAATCTGAACAGAATATTTTTATAGTGGTTATTTAGGAAGAGTGGAGCTGACGCCCCCGGGGCAAAGCCTATTAAGACACAGTAACCGCTCTTAACCACTTAAGCCCCGGAGGATTTGGCTCCTCAAAGATCAGGGCCTATTTTGCAATTCGGCACTGCGTCATTTTAACGGACAATTGCGCAGTCGTGCTTCGCTGTACCCAAATGAAATTGACGTCTTTTTTTCCCCCACAAACAGAGCTTTCTTTTGGTGGTATTTGATTACCTGTTCAAATTTTACTTTTTGCACTATAAACAAAAAAATTGCGACAATTTTGAAAAAAATAAAAATATTTTTCACATTTTTTTTTAGATGAAATTCTCAAAAAAAAAATTGAAAAATCAAAATTTTCTAACATTTTAGGCCAATTTGTTTTCTGCTACATATTTTTGGTAAAAAAATCGCAATAAGCGGATTTTGATTAGTTTGTGTAAAAGTTATTGCGTTTACTAACTAGGGGAAAGATTTAGGTAATTTTTATTGTTTTTTTTAAACTAATAATGGCGGCGATCTGCGATTTTTTTGCGGGACTGCTACATTGCGGCGGACAGATTGGACCCCTGACTGACATTTTTGACACTTTTGGGGGTACCAGTGACATTACTACAGTAATCAGTGCTATACATATGCACTGTTACTGTAAAAATGACACAGGCAGGGAAGAGGTTAACTTTATTAGAGATCCAGGGGTTAAGTGTGTCCCTAGGGGCATGTTTCTAACTGTCAAGGGGCGTGGCTTTTGATGTAACCACAGAAACATACGATCCAACATAACAGGATCATAAAGTCTTTGCTGTTACATCAGGGAGAATGACAGGTGGCTTTGTTTACATTAGCCGCCTGCCTTTCTCCCTCTCCAGTGGGAGATCGCGAGTGACCGGCAGACATCGGAGCCGCACGGGGATGTCAGGGAACGAGCGGCACGTGCTCCCCCCCCTATTGGCTCGTGGACGAGTGACATACCGGTAGGTCACTTTGCCCAGGAGGGGCTGACCGCCGCAATATATGTACTTGCGGCGGTCGGCAAGTGGTTAATCATCATCAGAAATATCAAAATCTATCTTCTCATCCTCATTTTTATTTGAGGAGAGCAAATCCTCACAATTTTGGGATGTGACAAAAGCACATACTCTGGCCTTACTAACAGGTTTATGGCCATTCTTTTTCTTATAGGCATTAAAATGATTTGGTCACTAGGGCTGCACAGAGCTCTTGAAAATCATCAGCCCAGCTAGCAGTTGAATGTACACACTCTGAAGCAACTGCTAGCTGGTCTTTTGATGCCTTAATTTCTGCCTCTGCCTTATTCCTCCTTTGTGATTCAGCATAGAGAGCATGAAGAAAGTACTAACCCACTGCGGACACTGTCCTCTCTTCTCTTCTTTACCTAAATCCAACCCCTCAAGGCTAAAATCTACAAAACGATCTTAGACTTTATCACCCCAAGTCTTATTTAAGGGAAAAGCATACTTTGCAAATATCTTTTGCAAGAGGCTCCCACTCATTGTCTCTGGCCCAGATAGGCAGGGTGCATGCCCGCTTCTGAACACCAGAAACCTTGCTTTTCCTACACAGCAAACACAGCATTTTTCTTAGCACAAGCTACACAATATACCACAGAAATCAGGTCTGCTTCAGTTGAACTTTAGAGCAAATCCCGGATGAGCCCCCAGTTGCTTTGCTTTCGTCTATCAGGTTCTTTGTGTTATAAGCAAGGAAGCTTAGACCATTGCAGTGTTTTAATGTGCTTTTACTAAATTAAAAATGCTGTACATACAAAACTATTACAATTATAGGAATATAATATAAGACTGACAGATTTACCTATAACTAGAATAATGCTACCTACTCCCTAGTAAATGAGCAGCCTATGGTCTGTACACAGTAGAAATATGTTTAAAAGTTACTTAATTTAGATTACAGTGAGTTCACGATCTCCGTAGGCAATGAGGAACCAGGCTTAATCCATAAGTAGTTGCTGGAGAACAGACATAAGCATCTTCAGGTATATCTTCTTCTGGCTGTACAGACTTTCCTTGATTTGAAGTTATTATGGAGTCCTCTTGTCAGCTTATGCCCGACAACCTTTTATTTGGAAAGTTTTCCATCCCCACATGGGTATGGCCCCTTTTGCAATACTGAGTTTCAATGGGAGAAACATTCTCCAATTTGACCTAAAGCTGGCACTATGGGATCATAAATACCATAGGTCATATATGTCAAAAAAGCCAAGCTATTGTTTGCCCAGGTTACAAACTTGTTTACAGAGACAATAAAAAATGATCTAACTGTCAACTGAAACACAACAATAGTTCGTTGTTCCTACTGATGTCTATTTCTAAGTCATACTTCTAAGTCAAACATATTCTTCTCTGGGAATAAAATCAGAAAAACACATATATACTGTGTATATATATATATATATATATATATATATATATATACACACACACACACGCACACGCACACTATATTGCAAAAAGTATTGGGACATCTGCCTTTACACGCACATGAACTTTAATGGAATCCCGGTCTTAGTCCATAAGGTTCAACATTAAGTTGGCTCACCCTTTGTGGCTATAACAGCTTCAACTCTTCTGGGAAGGCTGTCCACAAGGTTTTGGAGTGTGTCTAAGGGAATGTTTGACCACCCTTCCAAAAGCACATTTGTGACGATGTTGGACGAGAAGGCCTGGCTCACCGTCCCCGCTTTAATCCACCCCAACGGTGCTCTATTGGGTTGAGGTCAGGACTCTGTGCAAGCCAGTCAAGTTCCTCCACCCCAAACTCGCTCTTCCATGTCTTTATGGACCTTGCTTTGTGCCCTGGTGCGCAGTCATGTTGGAACAGGAAGGGGCCATCCCTAAACTGTTCCCAAAAGTTCTTGGTATGCTGATGCTTTAAGAGTTCCCTTCACTGGAACTAATAGGCCAAGCCCAACCCCTGTAATACAACCCCACACCCTAATCCCTCCTCCACCAAATGATTTAGAGGGGTGGTCCAATACTTTTGGCAATATAGTGTGGATCCCTTGAGAAAGTCACGTGCGTAGTGACGCAACGCGTCGGGAGGAGCCGGGTGACGTCACTTCCGTGTTCACGGCCGTAACCGGAAGTCAGGCAGTGTACTGCTTTCAGCGGTGTTTGCTCGTGTTTTATATTTAAAGTGTAAGTGCACTACTATTTCTTCATTAAATTTAACTGGAAGTCACTGCACCATGAGCGTCCTGTTTTATATCATCCCCATGAGGCTCGATTGGTGTACTTAATGTACGTCTTCACAGCGGAGGATCTATATTTGGCCAGATAGTGGAGGAGATCAGTGACTGCTTGCTTCAGGGATCCCACCATTCACCCATTCTGGAATAGTGCCAAAGAGCATTTGGATTACACACACGTGTTTTTTGTGTGTATTGAGGTAAGCGGCCACTACACACCTATTTATATTTGAGTGATAAGAAGATTTGTATTGCATCTATTTAAATTGATTACCAAGTTTGATGTCATATTGGAAGACTTCTTTCCACACAGAGGATTGGTGTTTCAGCACGATTCATTTTTGGACATTTATTTGAACTTTTTGCATGTCGTCATTCATTATTTTTCCCCTTGCACCATATATGTATTGATTTGGACACTGTCAGGAATATTGCAGCATTATTGGTTCACATTGTTTTATATAGAGCACGATTGATTTGAGATATTTTAAGCATATATAGTGTGTTTGAGACATATTTATTTGAATTAGGGCCGATTTTGTTTCACTAGCACATAGTGTGGATTAGCGAGTTTTGGGTGGAGGAACTTGACTGGCCTGCACTGACCTCAACCAGATAGAACACCTATGGGATGAATTTGAGTAGAGACTGCGAGCCAGACCTTATCGTCCAACATCAGTGCCTGACCTCACAAATGCGCTTGTGGAAGAATTGTCAAACATTCCCATAGACACACTCCTAAACCTTGTGGACAGCCTTCACAGAAGAGTTGAAGCTGTTATAGCTGCAAAGGGTGGGCCAACTCGATATTGAACCCTACCGACTGCATTTTGGTTATCAAACTCATGGGCCTACAGTTGAAGGAAGCATGTCAGTTCTGGCAGATTATAAAGAATTTAGTAACCTTCTGCTGGCAGATGCTTGGTATCATTTATAATATTGATGGATGTAAATTACTTGAATAATGTGGAAATCAAGGCAAACAACCAAATACACAGTTAAAATGCTTATTTCTCTTACGTCCTCCGACAGTTGCCGCCTCTTCATATTCGTCACTAATGGGGTTTATTGACCTTTGCTCCGCAGGAGTAGCTAGGCAACAGTATATATTAATATCAAAGCTTTTAGCATATCCCACCCCCAGGGGGTGGTCCCCTCAGTCCATATCTCCCTGCTTCCTGCATTTCCAACTCAGTTTCTAATGCCTAGCTCAGGAGTATGCAGGCTGTTCCTGTGCTGGGGCTCTTAGTCTCAGCTTCTTTTCTCTTTTTGATTTTATTTGAAGTTTTTTCTCTTTCTTTTACTTAGCTGTTTATTTTCAGCGTTAGTTAGTTTCTTCTGATGAAGATGATCGTGCGGAGCTGGGTCTCAGTCTGGCCACCCTGGATCCCACGGCTCAGGGCCAGGGGCTTCCCAGTCTGCCATCGAGCGTTCAGCTTAGGTTTTGCCCTGGCACATTGAACGACCCATCCCTGTTCGCTGCAGGGATGCTATCGGTGAGGTGGCTACCTCACTGGACGCCATTGCGGTTTCGCACCGCAGTTCCGCTGCGTCATGCTTGCGACACTCCCTGTCCTCAGTACAGTGGTTTTGGTCGCTGGAGCAGGCTCCCCACGCCATCCGGACGGGTAAGTGTAACTCTATGTGGGGACCTATCTATATGGGTGTCAGTCTGGGACTGTGTGACCCTGCATGTCTGTGTGGCTGCTGTGCTCCCTGTCAGTTCCTGTGTGGACTTGCTGCCTGTGTGTGGGCTGTGAAGGGGGGGGGGGGCTCTCCCGCTCTGCTGGGTGTCAAAGTGAAGCAGTCAGATTTTAGGCATGCTGTGCGGCGATCGCTGCGGCGATCCGCCATTTTTTTGGGGCAAAATCATGGTGGCAGGTCCTGTGAGGTACTGCACGGCGTTTTTTGGCGCCAAACGCCGCCATTTTGGGTGGCGATCGATCAGGCCACATGTAGGCGCCATGTTCTGTTTGCCCAGGGATTCCTCAGCCGAGCGGCCATGTTTGTGTAGCCTTGCATAGGCTTCATAGGGGCGGTCAGTCTTGCATCACTTCCTTTTGCTCTGGGACAGCGATCGGTGCAGCAGCCTGTGTGTTCTCTCCAGGTTTTTATATTTCCTTTTTTCCTGTATTCCTTGCCCAGTTTCTTGTCCCTGTGGGGGTCAGTGTATTCAGTGGGTGCGGTGGGCTTGCGCTCGCCGCGATCTTAAAGGGGCAGTACCCTTTATTACTTTTTTGTTGGGGCATGGATTCTCAGGATTGCAAGTTTCCTCCCACCTTGGTGGGGGGCCAAGGGGCTGCTGCTTCCCCCGAGGGGGCTGATCTGGCCACTATTGTGGCAAACTTAGCTGCTCAAGTGCAGATGCTGGTGGCTGATCGATCCACAAAAAGGCCCAGGGTGTCTATTTCCTCTGATTCAGAGGGCGATGGGGCTGCTATGGCTGGAGTGCCCTTCTCAGGGTCTCACTCATCCCTAGACCTTGTGGGGTCTGACGGGGAGGCTGAGGTGGAAGGGGTTGATAATTCTCCCCCTGGCTCGTCTGAAGAGCTTGCACTCATGGATGAGTTGGTTGCTTCTATCAAGCAAACGCTGCATTTGCAGGATGAACCATGTCCTCCTGCTTTGATGTCCTCTTATGGGACGTAAAGGAAACGCAAAACATCACAGGTTTTTCCTTGCTCTACGGAATTTCAGCGCGCTGTTGATGAGCAATGGCGCAATTTAAAGAAGCCTTTTGCTGTGCCGAGTAGGTTCAAGCTGCGTTATCCTTTTACACCAGCTACTGATGAGCGTTGGTGTGTGCCTCCTCAGGTGGATCACGCGGTAGCGATTTTGAATAAATCGACTGCGATCCCTGCTGAGGATACCCCGGTTTTCCGGGACCCGACGGACAGGAGGTTGGAATCTCTGGCCCGTCATGCTTATACGGTTGCTGGCTCTATGCTGAAGCCTATTTTTGCTTCCATTATGGCAGCCCAGGCTATTGCGGATTGGACGCAGGTGCTCAAGCGCACTCTGATGGCTGACTCTGCCCCGCCGACAACTTTGGCTATGGTGGATCAGATACATCAGGGTGTCATGTATTTGTGTGACGCGGACTTGGATTTAGTCCCTTTGGCTGCGCGTCTTTCTAGTGTGGCGGTCTTGAACCGTCGCCTGATATGGCTGAAATGTTGGTCTGTTGATCAATCTTCCCGCAAGACTTTAGCTAATTTGCCCTACGCGGGATCTCGCCTTTTTGGCGAATCTTTGGATACTCTGATAAAGGGAATTTCTGGGGGTAAGAGTACTCTCTTGCCCCATTCTCACAAGACTAAGTTTGTTCGTGGTAAGAAGAATGCCTCGTTTAGACCCTCTCAGGGGTCCTTTCGTGCCTTTCGGTCGCACTATAAGGGCAAGCCCTTCAAAGGCCAAGGCTCCCAGAAGAAGCCGTGGACGGGTAAGCAGAAGTCCGGCCAGTCCGGGTCCGCTGCCCATAACAATGCGGCCTGAAGGGGCGCCCTCACCCGCTTCTGGGGTGGGGGGACGTTTGCTCGGTTTTCTTCAACCCTTGCTGGACCGCGTTCGGGACAGGTGGGTTCAGGAAATCGTTCGATCTGGATACAAGATCGAGTTTCTCTCTCGGCTGGTGGGCAGATTTTTCCCCTCAAACCTTCAGCTGACTCTGGAGCGCTTGCAGGATCTGCACCTGGCGGTGCGGGACCTGCGGGCCCAGGGAGTGGTGGTTCCGGTGCCTCATCGGGACAGATTTCGGGGGTTCTATTCCAATCTGTTCACTGTGCCCAGAAAGGAGGGCAAGGTACGTCCAATTCTGGACTTGAAAGCTCTGAACCGCTTTGTGCGGGTTCGCAAGTTCCGCATGGAATCCCTGCGATCAGTGGTGGCTGCCCTGGTTCCGGGGGAATTCATGGCCTCCATCGACTTGAAGGATGCGTACCTTCACATCCCCATTTTCGAGGGTCACCAGAGGTACCTTCGGTTTGCCATTGCGGAGGATCATTATCAATTCGTGGCGTTGCCCTTTGGTCTCGCTTCGGCTCCGCGGGTTTTCACCAAGGTGCTTGCGCCGGTTCTGGCCTTATTGAGGGCCCAGGGCATTTCTATCCTGGGGTATCAGGACGATATCCTGATTCGGTCCGCGACCAGTTAGGGCCTGGTGAACGACCTGTTCATCACGATGCAGACTCTGCAGGAATTCGGCTGGACGATAAATTTTCCAAAGTCAACGTTGTGTCCGTCGGTTCGTCTTCCCTACCTGGGGATGATTCTGGACTCGGTTCAAGCGAAGGTCTTCCTGCCGGAAGACAAGCTTCGGAACACTTCAGTGCGAAGTCAGGTCCCTCAGGGACAATCAGTGCTCGTCTCTCCGGACGTGTATGAGGTGTCTGGGTTTGATGGTTTCGGCCTTCGAGGCGATTCCTTTCGCCCAGTTTCACACACGGGAGCTTCAGGCGGAGGTCCTGGCCGAGTGGGACGGGCGTCCGCAATCTGCGGCTGTCGTTGAGCCATCTCACCCGAAGGGGTCTTTTGTGGTGGCTCCAGTCCCCGGCGGTGTCGGGGGGCAAGTCCTTTCGTCCTTTGTAGTGGACGGTGATCACCACGGATGCCAGCCTGTCGGGCTGGGGTGGTGTTCTGGGCGTTCTGTCCGCCCAGGGAACTTGGTCGGAGGAGGAATCCTCCCTTCCGATCAACATTCTGGAATTGCGAGCGATAAATCTCTGTCTTCTGCGTTGGACGGACAGGCTTCAGGGCCGTCCAGTTCGGGTACAGACGGACAATGCCACAGCGGTGGCCTACATCAACCACCAAGGGGGCACCAGGAGTGCCCGAGCGGCTCGGGAAGTAGCCGACATTCTGTCTTGGGCCGAGACGCACGTCCCGGCGATATCCGCAGTTCACATTCCGGGGGTGGAGAACTGGCAGGCGGATTATCTGAGCCGCCAGACCCTGGACCAGGGAGAATGGTCCCTTCACCCGGATGTCTTCCAGTTGTTGTGCGCGAAGTGGGGGTCCCCAGATGTGGATCTGTTCGCGTCTCGTCTGAACAACAAGGTGGAAAGGTTCGTGGCAAGGATGCGCGATCCTCGGGCAGACGCCTCAGACGCGTTAGTGGCGCCCTGGCATCAGTATCGCCTGATGTATGCCTTTCCACCGATTCAGCTGCTGTCCAGGCTCCTTCGCAGGTTAGCCTCGGAACCGCACGCGGTGATTCTGGTGGCACCGGACTGGCCTCGCCGGTCTTGGTACGCAGACCTCGTGAATCTGGCGGTCGACGCTCCGTGGCGTCTGCCACTTCAGGAAGATCTCCTGTCTCAAGGACCGATATTCCATCCTGCTTTACAGTCGCTGGCTTTAACGGCCTGGCTGTTGAAAGCCAGGTCCTGAAGGATAGGGGTCTTTCCCCTGAGGTCATTCCCACTTTGATCAAGGCTAGGAAGGCCTCTTCGGGAAAGATTTACTACCGTACTTGGAAGGCTTACTTTGCCTGGTGTGAGTCCAGGGGGTATTCCCCTCGCTCGTATTCGGTGTCGAGAGTGTTGGCTTTCCTTCAAACGGGCGTGGACCAGCGTTTGGCGTTGGCCACGATTAAGGGTCAGATTTCTGCGCTGGCCGTTCTCTTTCAACGCCCTGTGGCGTCTAACTCTTTGGTTGGCACCTTTGTTCAAGGGGTGCGACATTTGGTCCCTCCTAGGAGGGAGCCTTTGCCTCCATGGGATTTGAACCTTGTTCTGTCCGTGTTGCAACATGCTCCTTTTGAAAATATAAGGGAGATCTCGTTGTCTCTGTTGTCCAAGAAGGTTGCCTTCTTGGTGGCGATCACTTCGGCTCGCAGGGTGTCGGAGCTGGCGGCCTTGTCCTGCAAGTCTCCGTATTTGGTGATTCACGTGGATAAGGTGGTCTTGCGACCTAACCCGTCCTTTCTTCCGAAGAGGATCTCGAAATTTCACCTCAATGAGGACATTGTCATGCCTTCGCTTTGCGCGAAGCCTAAGCATCCGAAGGAGGTGGCTTTGCATTCCTTGGATGTTGTTAGGGCGATCAGGGTTTACCTGTCATCTACAAAATCCTTTCGCAAGTCGGATTCTCTCTTTGTCCTTCCTGAGGGGCCTCGGAAGGGCATGGCGGCGTCGGCTGAGACCATCGCCAAATGGATCAGACAGACGATTGTGCAAGCCTATGCTTTGAAGGGGAAGGTTCCTCCTTTTCCTGTGAAGGCGCACTCTACCAGGTCTCTGAGTACGTCTTGGGCCTATCGTCATCCGGCTTCTGTGGCCCAGGTGTGTAAGGCGGCGACTTAGTCGTCCGTTCACACCTTTTCAAAATTTTACAAAGTGGATGTTCAGGCATCGGCAGATGCTTCCTTTGGCCGTAAAGTTCTTAGTGCGGCAGTGCCTTAGGGTCCCTTGTTTTGGGTCCTTGGCTGTTGGGGTGTTTTTACCCCTAGGTTACTTGTTCTTTCCTGGGTTGTTGCTCCTGTTGAGCACGTTTTTCCTGTTGCCCAGTTGGTTCTCTTACTTTGGTAAGGTTCCTTTCTCTGATGTGGGTACTGCGTTGCTTTAGGCGCGGCTGCTTTTTTCCCACCCCTCATGTCTACACTGCTATGGGACGTCCCCATTAGTGACGAATATGAAGAGGCGGCGACTGTCGGAGGACGTAAGAGAAAACTGAATTTTTGTAAAATCTTACCTGTAAAATTCCTTTCTCTGAGTCCTCCGACAGTCGCCGCCCCCGCCCCTCTTTTGGGGTTTGTTTATGTACTCTACTGCTATGCTACTGAAACTGAGTTGGAAATGCAGGAAGCAGGGAGATATGGACTGAGGGGACCACCCCCTGGGGGTGGGATATGCTAAAAGCTTTGATATTAATATATTCTGTTGCCTAGCTACTCCTGCAGAGCAAAGGTCAATAAACCCCATTAGTGACGAATATGAAGAGGCGGCGACTGTCGGAGGACTCAGAGAAAGGAATTTTACAGGTAAGATTTTACAAAAATTCCGTTATGTACAACAAGAGCTTTGGCTGCCAGGGTGATACAATATTTTTTTGTCAGCACATCGCAGTGATGGGCAGGCTCATTACCAAATAATAAAGAGTGATAGGGGCAGAGGAGCTTGTACCTATTTATGCGAGCACCCTATATTTCGGGGTTCCAGCATGTTTAGCTGGAGGTGCCTACTACCCTCTGTGTCATTTTCCAAAATAATTATTTTAACATAAGTTTATTTTAGGACTATATCTTAAAACCCAACTCCAAGAAATCATAACATTTTTACTTCAAGGTTAACTGCTTGTGTATTTTGGGGGAGAGTGAAAGCACTTTTACTTACCCAATCCTCAATTCCCCAGCAGATAGTGCTCCCCTATGCTGCAGTGATAGACTATCCTTCTGCATCATCTCATTCAATGCAGGGCTATAGACCCTGCATTAGTTTTGATGGTGTCAGGACCTTAGAACTCTGGACCATGAGGGAGAGGATGCTGTGGTGACCAATCTAGCAGCACAAAGGATCAGGTAAGTAAATCTTCTTTTCAATGCTGCCTAGGGAGCAGTTAACCCTTGCAGTAAAGATGCAGCCCAACTGCATAAGATAATTTTTAGGTTTCCTTGAGTTGAGCTGCAATGCACTGCATCAGCTTTTACTATATAGCTATTTTTTACAGGTGTAAAGGTAAGCCAAGATAGAAAGTATTACACACAAAATTAGCACAGTGCCACAAATACAAAATAAAGGAATGTCTTCCATTGCATTTATGGTATGAAATCTTGGTTGTGAACCAGTTAACAAAACAGGTCTTTGACAATGTCTTGAAAACGGTGCTATAGACAGAAATACAGCAACCTCTATTCATCACCCATAACAAGAACATCATCACTGTCCGCAAACAATGACAAATTGCATCACTTGTTGTATGCCATGTCAAGGATGTTGGGGACAAACCAGTGAAGGAAAAATAGGAGGTTCAGAGGGTAAGAAAGCTAATTGATGCAAAATGTCACAAACAGATGTTCCTTATGCCCCACAGTAAAGGTTATATGTGCCCATGGAGAGAGAAAATCTTACCACTTTTTACTAAACCTACCTGCATAGGATATAGTGGCTACAAACTGACGTTCTTCTATGTCTTTTGTGTAGTACTTGTATGTATGGCAGTGGAAAAGGCTTATTGTTAATGATAATAGAAGGCCACTACTGTAACTTGAGCAGATGATGAATATATATCACTGTCCTTTGAGTCCTGCCCAGGAAGATGAAGTGGAAACTTCCCATCTGCTTCCATCTTCAGACCGAACGAACAGCCCTAATTAGTATAGGCTGAAGGAGTTGGCTGAAAGCTTTTTCTGTGGAATAATTACACTAAACCCCGCTGGGCATCCTGGTTCGAATTTTGATGTTAGCTGTTCGGACGTGTTCCTGAAAAGCAGAAAATATTAAGTACCACCCACATTTAAAAGTAACTACATTTGGTCAAGCTAGTTGAAAACAATCAGTTAGCTACAAATTTTGTCCAATAAACACTGCAAATATGCTAGCCAAAATTCAGAGATCATATCACATGATCACTGGGAGTGTACTTAAAGCATATGCTGTATTGCATCTTCTTTCTGATTCTTGTATCTCCAGTCAGATTCAAATTTTAATGACACACATAATTTAAATCTGATTAGTGGCTGTAAAAATTTCTTAGCACTGAAACTTTTTTGTCTTAATATTTTTGTATGTGAGAGAAGGCAAGGAGTTGCAGTGGGTGTATTTGTGAGTACCTACTTCACAAGGAAGGGTTGTCAGATTTTGATTATGGACACATAGGACTGAGGTGGACTGGTGCACTACAACAATGAACATCCTAAACTGAACCCATGCAGAGGAAGGCAACAAGTTTAGTTTAATCCCCCCAACCAAGAAGCACATACTCACTTTTCCTGTGCTCCCTTGCTGCTACATTAAGATAAACTACAATTTGAACTTTTAGGCAGGTGCAGTCTGCTTTTCCCACTGTAGGTGGCGCCTGACTGGAACAGAAGAGGAGAGGAAGTCGGGGAAAACTCTGTTTCTTTATGATTTCCTGATTCCTAGAGACAGCATTGCGGTTGGCTGTGCTGCATCCAGGTGACCTTTCGTGGCCATCTTGGGTCAGCAGAGTCTTTTTAGGTCCCTTATCCCTGGGTTTTGGCTTGCATTTACGTGTGGGTAGTGTAGGAACAGGTCTCCCTTCTGTCATGGACAGTATTAGTGGCAGGGAAAGGTTCCAGATGAGAAGGGAAAGCTAAGGGCTCGCAAGTTCCTTGGACATCCTTCCGTTTGCGTACAAGATGGCCAGGCTGCATTCTGTCCCCTCCAGACAGGTGCTGTCAGTTCGGCTGATACCTGGGCTGTTGGCATTTGTGAGTGGGGACCCTCTACCCACCAGGTTTGTTATGAACTGTTTTGCCTTTGTTACAATACTATTTCTATCTTTGCCAGAAATACAAGTTCTAATGACTGCATCTGGACTGTGTGTGAGTTATTATCGCTGCACCATGCTACACTCACCAACAAACTACTTGTATATTTTTCAGGAGTATGAACTCTTCCCACGTGACAGTTCTTGTGATTTGTGATTGGTTAACTACTGCCATATGAAGTGAGTTACATGCTTCTGCATGCTCAGAAGTATCAAATATTTTTTGGCTTCCTAACTAGGTTGCAGGAGAGGGAAGAATAAGTGCAGGTGCAGGTACAGCCTACCTGGCAGGGCCCCCTCACGAATATATATCAATACAATATTTTTACTAAAAATACACTAAAATCATTATTATTATACGCAAACATAACAGAGAACCTGTGTGAATTAACCTTTTTAATTTTTTACATTTTTTTTAAATATTTTTTTTTTTTTTAATGTTAATTTTTTTTTTATAATTTTAGTGTACAATTTTTTAAAATTGATTCATTAACAATGTTTAGTTGTTATTATTATTTTTTTACAATTTTGTTATTTTTCTACAGGACTGGGAAGCCTGCAGCCCTGTGGCACAGTGAAAAGGGTGGCACACGGGGAGGGAGGGTGGGTGGGTTACAGGGCGGGGGGGGTCAGTGGCTATAACAGGTGCAGGCAGAACAGGGAGAGGGATCGGTGTCGGAGAAGCAATTATAGGAATGATGCCATGTGTCTGTGTTTCTCCCTGCAGCAGCTGAAAGCTGGCAAGAGGGGGAGAAACTGGCTTTCAGCTGCTGTAGAGAGCCGCACAGGGCTTCCTACTTTAATTGCAGCTCTGCACTGATTCCCTGTCCTGTTGGGGCCCCCCTTGTACCCAGGCCCGCTACAGGAGGACTGGTGGTCCCCTCTATCAGCGGCCCTGAATAGGTGAGTATGTGCTGTTTGGGAAGAACATGTTTAAGGAAACCATTTGATTTTCTCTGCATGAGCTGTGTGAATCTGACATTTTAGTTTCCAGTTTTGACTAGAGTACCCCTTTAAAAGTTTACAATTATTTTCTTCTTTAACAAGGAATGGCTTGCTTGCAAATGTTCTTTCATCACATGGATAATCCTGTGGCTGTTAGCATAGACCTAGATATCCCGTTTTCTATGGATTGCTCTACTGAAGTGTGCTTATTACTGTTGTGGGGAAAAATGCTATTGTTGATGATAGTATCATTTAGTTCAACAACGCTGGCAAGGAGAATAGATCGGTTTGTACCATATTGCTTTGAGCATCTACAAGAGTGTTTCATATGAGATGAAGCAGAATGATCTTTGCTGGGAAGAGGATGTAATGAAAGACGATAACAGCAAAGTATGCTAAATTTACCTAACATTACACTGCCCCATACAATAATAGTCTGTACCTTTCAACAAATGATATTACTACTTGTGATTCAGTCTGCCTTAAAGCAACCCTGTCACTATTGTCAAATGTTCCAGCAAAATATGCCCTATAAAAGAGGAATGTAAAAGGTATTTCTTTCCTGTTGCCCACGCAGACAAACATCAGTCTCTTTGTGAGAAATAGCCCCCCGAAGTCCAACGGGAAACCAACACTTGTAAGAACATTCATGGTCCCATGATTTACCACTGCACTTGCTGAAGTATAAAATATAAAGGAGTCGTAGTAGTATTAAAGGAGAAGTACAGACAAAGCTTGTTTGGCCTGTGCTTCTCCTGTGGGTCACAGGAGTGCAGTCTGTTTTGCTCGCCTGTGACCTGGTTTAAGCAGACGGCAGGCTGAAGTCTGCTGTCTGCTGATGTCAAAGAGCGGGTCCAGGCTCAG
Organism: Pelophylax lessonae; assembly: GCF_965119305.1. Lineage (NCBI taxonomy): Eukaryota > Metazoa > Chordata > Amphibia > Anura > Ranidae > Pelophylax > Pelophylax lessonae. The sequence goes on along the minus strand of NC_138774.1, from coordinate 120,834,595 downwards.
ACAAGATCACACACCGGAGTTGGGATCCGCTGGACTGGCACTCAGCTCAGCCTCTCAGCGAGCCACTAAGAGCCTGAGCCGGCTGCTCCTCACCCCTCCTCAGCCCAGCGCTCCAGTGAGCGAGGAGAGGGTAGAGCAGAGAGCGGTGACTGACAGTCAGCAGCTCTCTGCTTGGGAAGCTGTGAAAACTGAGCGATCTGCATTGTTAGCACACTCAGGTCTCAGTGTTAGAGCAAGCGGGGGACTGATGCTGCATCCACCTAGGTAAGTATAAATCTGCAAAATCCCCAAACCCCATACTTCTCTTTTAAGCCCCCAGTGTTTTTTTTTTGTTTAGCCTAAAGCATTGAACACAGTTAAATAAACATTCTACTGTAAACTATTTTTTACAATTCTTACCCCAGCACTTGCAGTTTACAACTTTCAATGCTACTGGGTTGTACACTTTCAGTGCTGCTTTCCTGAACTTCTGGTTTTATACAGGAAAAAGTTAGCAGTGCACTGTGCAGTCTGTGGTCAGTCTGTTAGCTTGGAGATGTGAAGGGGAGGAGGAGCACGAGGGCCCTGGCTGTATGGCTTTGTTTTTCTATTGATGTACACAGTGTAGGGAGACACTACTCTAGTCCTTGCATGCAAGGGTGACTCCATAGAATGCGGCAAAAGAAAGGAGTCATTGTAAAACGGGAAACCCGGGGAAGTGGTCATGGCACCAGTTTAAACTAGCACTAAGGCAAGGATTAAAGAGGTAGTAAACACTGCTTGGACACTTGTACCTACAGGTAAGCTTATAATAGTTTTAGTTTACCATTTAGGAGCCCTGTGAATGGACGGAATGGAGTTGTGACCCCGAAAGGAAGACCAGGTGAAAATGGAAGCTCTGTCAGCAGGTATAGCACACTGCTGGAGGTTTTTGCTTTCAGGTAAGTTTTTCATATTGTGCTAGTATGTGATTGGTGAATGTTTACTACTAGGGATGCACCGAAATGACAATTCTGGGCCGAAACAGAAACTGAAAATTCAGGATGCCCTTGGCCGAAAACCGAAACCGAAAATTACTTTTTTCCCCCAAATGATTTTAAATTGGTTACAGGCTGTATATAGATACTCCTGGCACTATATACCTGTCCCATAGCTGTATTATACAGGTATAGTGCCAGGGGGCAGCTAAGTATAGGGAAACAATGATGCACATCATAACACATAATATGTTGTCACTCACTGCTCCCCACAGATAGCAGGTTGACTCTGGTTCTGCTCCTGTCCTTCCTAGATGGAGGGAGGAGGTGGGTGGAGCCAGAGAGTCAGTAATAGGCGCGAAGGAGGACGAGGAAGATCCTCCTCCACTCTGCACGCTGGGTCCTCTTCTCGGCTTTGCTTTCCTCTCAGGACCGTGACGTCACTGGTTGCTAGACTTCAGGCGGCTGGTGATTCTAGCAACCAGGGAAAAATTTGTATGGAAGGGGAAGTGGGGGCCTGTTTAAACAGAAATTATATTGGCACCTTCCCCCATGTATAATATCGAAACAATAATAGGGCACAGATTAACCAGAGGAGTCGGTCAAGCTATGTCCTAGAAAGAGGGGGGGGGTTTAAATGTGCCTCTACAAAACATCAGATATGCATATGTTTATAGGAGTAGTCAACAACACACATATATTAAAAAAATATATATATCTTTATTTAAACATGTAATAAAAACATTAAGTACGTAATTTGAGCATATGTAAGTTCAACACGTCAATGTCTTATACACAATTTACAAATCTATAAGGATATTGCTGGAGCGAATAGCAGCAATATCCTTATAGATTTGTAAATTGTGTATAAGACATTGACGTGTTGAACTTACATATGCTCAAATTACGTATGTGTGTTGTTGACTACTCCTATAAACATATGCATATCTGATGTTTTGTAGAGGCACATTTAAACCCCCCCCCTCTTTCTAGGACATAGCTTGACCGACTCCTCTGGTTAATCTGTGCCCTATTATTGTTTCGAGATTCTAGCAACCAGTCTAGCACAGGGCAGGCCAGGAGGTACAAACAGCGGGTCTCGGGAGCTATAATTTAAAGTGAAAGCTGCTGCTGCGGCAGCCATTAATTTTCGGCATATATGACCCGTTTTTGGCAGAAATGGGATAGGCCCATTTTCGGCTGAAAATTTTGGTTGCCAAAATTTTGGCGCACCACTAATTACTACCATTTTAAAAGATAAAACTAAGGGTTTAATATCACTTTAAAGTGGAACTACACTGCATCTGAGCACATTAAACCAAAAACAAAATTTATTATTTAAAGCAATCTAACTGATCCATCCGTGTCTACAGGTACATGCTTTATTTTGCTAAGAAATCACTGTGAAAAACAGCCCCTAGCATTTTAGTTATCTTGAGTAAGGGTAAATGATTCATGCAGCATTTACTTCCTGGAATCCATCTACCCTTAGCACAGGAATGCAGGCAGGAGGGTGTGTTTAGTTGAGATAACCCCTCCTCCTCTCCTGAAGACTCCTGGAATGTATCACATAATTTGCCTAGGTCTAGAAGCAACTAAACGAAATGTAAAAAAAAGTTTAAAACAAGTATGATATACACTATATTGTCAAAAATATTGGGACACCTATCTTTACACACACATGAACTTTAATGGCATCCCAGTCTTAGTCCATAGGGTTTAATATTGAGTTGGCCCACCCTTTGCAGCTATAACAGATTCAACTCTTCTGGGAAGGCTGTCCACAAGGTTTAAGAGTGTGTCCATGGGAATGTTTGACCATTCTTCCAGAAGCGCATTTGTGAGGTCAGGCACTGATGTTGGACAAGAAGGCCTGACTCGCAGTCTCTGCTCTAATTAATCTCAAAGGTGTTCTATCGGGTTGAGGTCAAAACTCTGTGCAGGCCAGTCAGGTTCCTTCACCCCAAACTTGCTCATCCATGTCTTTATGGACCTTGCTTTGTGCACAGGTGCGCAGTCATGTTGGAACAGGAAGGGGCCATCCCCTAACTGTTCCCACAACGTTGGGAGCATGAAATTGTCCACAATGTCTTGGTATGTTGATGCCTTAAGAGCTCTCTATACTGGAACTAAGGGGCCAAGCCCAACCCTGAAATACAACCCCATAGATGAATAGACAAGTGAGTTTGGGGTGGAGGAACTTGTCTGGCATGTACAGAGTTCTGACCTCAACCTGACAGAACACCTTTGGAATAATTGAGAACGGAGACTGCCCTTCTCTCGAACATCAGCGCCTGACCTCACAAATGTGCTTCTGGAAGAATGGTCAAACATTTCCATAGACACACTCCCAAAACCTTGTGGACAGCCTTCCCAGAAGAGTTGAAGCTGTTATAGCTGCAAAGAGTGGACCAACGCAATATTGAACCCTACTGACTAAGACTGGGATGCCATTAAAGTTCATGTGTGTGTAAAGATAGGTGTCCCAATATTTTTGACAATATAGTGTACATTCCTATTTATTCACTAATGCTAGCAGTTTAGGGATTAAAAATACTTAATCTTGGTAGAGAGTGTGAAGTTCCTCTATGGAGTCATTCTGTCTGAATATAATACAGTATAAAGGCAAACATCATCTTGGAGTCTCACTTTTAAGCCCCATGTCCTATCTCACCATTACATTACATTTCCTTGTTATGTAAACGTATAATGTGTAACATACAGTATGTTGTCCATAAAACAAGGATTATATATTTTACTTTGCAATGTTTCTAGCTGACAGGAATTGCGTACTATGAAACATGGCAATGGAGAACTGAAAGGCTTCTTTTTATAGTACTACAAATCACATTAAGTCTATCACATAACGTCCAGATAAAGAGAAATCTGCAAACTAGTCTCTTTATAAATTTTGTTTTTCTACACATTCTATTATGTTGTGTTCATTATAGAGATTAATAAACGTAAAAAATCCGTGCCTCCCACTCAGACAAAAGCAGCCAGCATCAACCATAAAGATAACAGATAAAATAAAATCAAATGCAGCGCTAGAAATCCAAAATACAATTGTTTAAAAATGCACAATACTGAAAAGTCCACAAAACGCATTAACTGAAAGCGTCCAAAGTAGGAATTAATTAATGTAAACAGCACTCTTGATGTGCAAAGTCGGATAAGCAGTTCAAAGTGTCCTACACCTCCACCGCATGCTAAGATGGCCTCTTACCAAATTAAGTGGATCACTGTTCTCACAGCGATCAAAAACACAGTTGTACACTTCCAAAGAAGGAGCGGGTCCCACCAGGGGTAATATGATCAATCACAGATTCTTATTCCCAGATGACATGTCAGGATTCCCAATAACCTCCAAGGAGTGTAATGCCGAGAACAAAAAGGAAAGAGGACCAATGGTGCAGTATACCAAACCAAATAAATATATTTAAGGGATTTATTGCACTCGCCAAGACATGGGTAAAAACGAGCAGGGCAATGCAAACAGGGTGTTGTAACAATCACTGTACAGCAGAAAAAGATCCTCTCGGCTTGCTGAATTCAGGCTGATGGTAGACTCCGCCTAAGTCTACCATCAGCCTGAATTCAGTGATTGTTACAACACCCTGTTTGCATTGCCCTGCCGTTTTTACCCATGTCTTGGTGAGTGCAATAAAGCCCTTAAATATATTTATTTGGTTTGATATACTGCACCATTGGCCCTCTTTCATTATAGAGATTGTTCAACAACAAACAAAATGTCCCCTGCCCCCATCTATTACTGGCCTTCACAGCAAGGAGCACATGGAAGGACTGCGCATGCAAAACAAAACCAGAAACATTCCCAGCTCAACTCACCAATCAGTCTGCTTAACAACCAAATGAACCTGTCTAACAATAGGCGTTAAAAACAGGGGTTTAGTTAGAACACATTTGCAAATTCATGTGTAAGCTGCAAGGCCACTTCACGGCACCCTGTATAACCTGCAGTCCTAAATCCTATAAATCTATGAGAGTCTCCACAGTGGTAACACATGCATTCTAATGGATAGATAGGGGGCAGGTGGGCCTGGAGGGAGCCTAACCCTCCTTAAAGGCACAGGGGCACAATGGACTCCCAGCACATAGCACAATGGCAACAAAGGCGTCCAGTGTGTCCCCTCATCAGTAAACATCAACAACAAACGAAATGGCCCCTGCTCTCATCTATAACTGGCCTTCACAGCAAGGAGCACATGGAAGGGCAACGCATGTGAGACAAAACCAGAAAAATTCCCAGCTCAACTCACCAACCTCTATCACTCCATCTATCTCTGCCTAGGACTGCCTAGGATCTAGGACTGCAGGTAATACCGGGTGCTGTGAAGTGACCCTGCAGCTTACGCATGCGTTTGCTAATGTATGCTAACTAAACCCCTGTTTTTAACACCTATTGTTAGACAGGTTCTTTCGGTCATTAAGCAGACCGGTTGGTGAGTTGAGCTGGGAATTTTTCCGGTTTTGTTTTGATTGTTCAGTCTACATTTTTATCAATAGGCTAGTATCATTTTTAATTTAAGTTACATATTGTATTATAGCCAGGCTTAGAAACGTAATGTGATTTTAATTGAACATGTTGGTTTGTGTATAATAAAGATTATTTTTAAAGGGATGCATACTCTTTTGGACACTATTATGCTGATCTGATGCTGTGGATTATTTTCCATAGAAACCCTATATAGTTTTTTTTTCCAAATATTGATCACACAGTGGGGTGGATTGGGTCATTTCGAGGTGTGGGGGTTTTCTTAAAGGTACGTTTTTTCAGTTTCTATTTTGTTCTCACATAAGGTTTACAATAAAAGGTGGAATGGGTTCCATCATGGTACAGTTTCCATGAAAAACATACAATGACAATAATATGATAGTGTTCAGGGTAAGGCTCCATGCACACTGGCTTACAAAATAATTTTCCTGTAGAAGCAGCTCAATGTTATACTGTGTGCCCATGCACATTAGGACGATTACAGGCATATTTCGGGGCAGGAAAAAAAAACCCTTCTGGTTTGCGTTTCTGATTGGAGCTTTCAAAAAAAAAAAAGGGCAAAATTCTCCTAAACTTGTCTAAACTATGTACAAAAAAACATTCTATATGAACTTTTTTTTTTCTGCCAAAAGAACTGGCATTTTTTTTTATTTTTTTAAGCTCAGTGTGCATGGAGCTTATGATGGAGTATGAGGTGATTAATCTTTAAAGTGTTACTAAACCCAGAACCTGCATTCACTATATTCAGTCTCCCACAGTACACAGAACATGGAAATACTATTATTTTAGTAAATATAAATGGATAAATACCTTTTCTCATCCGCAGTATATAGCAGCCTTGTGACTTGTATCAGTTCCTAGTAAAGCTTGTAGGAGGAGTTTTCATTCTCCCCTGATCCTGTCTGGACATGTCTAGACAGTGCTGATTTGCCCTGTGCTAATCACATACACTCTCCTAAGAACATTTTTTTTTCTAGCAATACATACCAAACTGAGCATGTGCAGCCCATCCCTTGGCTCTGTAAATATCAGGTTATTTTTTGGAGACAGCGAAAGAAGAGGAGGATCAGAAAAGACAGGATCAAACAGCCTTTATACACAATGCAAAGGATTAATCCCTCAAGTTCCACAGTGAGTAAAAAAAGCATGCTTTTCTGCATATACACACTGATTTTTCTGTTGTGGGTCTAGTAACACTTTAAGAGGATGTCCTCTATACTGAATTTTTCTCTAGGGGTCCTTATTAGAGACTATCACACCGATGCTTTTATGAACTCTACTAGGGAATAGATAACAATCATACCCTGCAATCAAGCTGTACTTTAAACCAACCTGATTTGTTTTATAATTAATTGTTGATTTAGTTGTAGATGTAGATTTAGATGTGTTAATTAGCAGCAAGGGAACAAAGTTCTAGCAATTCAAGAAAAACACTGTCATAAAATACTTAATTATGCTACTGTAAACCATAAAACCTCATGCGCACTGGACATGAAAAACACCACTTTTAGGAGAGTTTAACATTTTTTCCTGCCTTTAAATGCCCCTTAGGGCTCTTTCACACGGGTGTTTCGTATGTCCGTTTTTCATCCCATCCGTTTGTGGATGAAAAACGGACATAATGTATCTCTATGTAAATACGGATGTCATCGGATGACCATCCGTTGACATCCGTTTTTTGTCAGTTCAGTTCAGTTCAGTTTTTTTGAACGGAAGAGAAACCTATTTTTTCTTCCTTTCAAAAAACGGAACGGACGCAAAAACGGATGTCAGTGGTGTCATCCGCTGACATCCGTATTTACATAGACATGCATTATGTCAATTTTTCATCCGCAAACGGATGGGATGAAAAACGGACATACGGAACGGATGACACAAGTGTCATCCGTGTCCGTTACAAAAAAAAAAAAAGGACCTGATCGGGCAAAAAAAAAGGAACGCCGGTGTGAAAGAGCCCTTAATGTTAGCTTTTGTGTCTGTGCACTAATTGTAAAAACCTTTCAAAAGTATAATTTGTACTTTGTAAATGTTAACAATGTGTAGTCATTATTGTAATACAGGATTTTTATAGCGCTGACAGTTAATGCAGAAATAAAGGGGGATTGGACAGTTACAATACAATTCAATACAAGAGGATTAGAAAGGCCCTGCTTCTGGACTTTACAATCTGAAAGTGAGGGGGAAGTGGTACAAAACTTGGAAACTGTGGGGGATGAGCCAATATGGCAGGGTAGTTATGAAACTGTAATTCTGACAACAACCACAGCAGTGTTTACAGAAAATAAAAGTATCTGGTAGTTCTAGTATATAGTATATTAATGCTATATGAGAGAAGACTTTGAGAGTCAGAAGACTTTAAAGACATGAACACAAAGGTAAGGCCACATGCAAGTGTCAGTTGGTTCCATACTCATGGTTATTTTCTGAAAACAAAACATAAGGTCTTGCCACACAGGTACATCAAATAAAGGCAGTTTTTAGGCTTAGTGACAGTTCTCAAGATTACTGCGAGCCCCATCTTTATTCTGACACCTGAGGTTCTCAAACAGGGATAAAACACTTAGAGAATAATTTAACCATTTGCCCCCGGAAGATTTACCCCCTTCATGACCAGGTCATTCTTTGCTTTTTGGCACTGCGTTACTTTAACTGACAATTGCGTGGTCATGCAAAACTGTAACCCAATTCAATTTATGTAGCACCCTTATTCTAAACAAGGCTGCTACTAAATTTAGCTGTGCTAGGTGATAGCTAGCCTGGCTGATTTGTAGTCTATGTGATCATTGGATTTCCTCCTAATCCTGGTTTACCTGTGTTTCTCCTTTTGTCAGTAGGTAGCACTGTTACCTTTGGCATTAGAGTGATGAATTACAGTGAGTCAGGTTATGAATATGTATACTTTTCTCAGCCAATCACACTGGTTGCTGAGCATGCTGGGAAGGGGTATTTATTTGGAGGAAGTCAGGTGATCTTTTTCCTTCCCACCCAGATCCCTGTCTGGGTGGGTGTGTGAGGAACAGCTGCTGCTGGGTAGGCCTGAAGCCTGAGGCCTAACCATGTGCTCAGGGCTCTGTAAGGGAGCTTGCATACTGTCTGGAAGCATTAAAGGAAAGGATGGAGATCTGAGATGTAGTACTAGAGGTGACTCTGTCATGAAGCGGGGAACGGTGGAGAGACTGGGAAAGCATCAATCAAGATTGAATCATCAACAGAGTTCCTGCACCTTCCGTGAGTTGCATATTGTTGCTACAGGAGACTGCTTATGCTACAGTGTACAGATTGCTGATTTCAGCTTAACCATTTTATGACCAGCGACGTAGACCTACGTCAGCTGGCTGTGCGTGGTTATACCGGGATGATGCCTATAGCTAGAGGCATCATCCCCATACCGTTTTTTAGAGCTGGCGGTCGGCTTTCCGGCGGTAACGACCGATGGGGCTCGGGAGACCCGAGCACCCAGCCTGCACGTCCGCGGGCTGGATGGAGTCCCGTTCAAAGCTGGAAGCGGCTGATGACGGCGTCCATGACGTCCCGTCCGGGTTACTCGGCTGCTAAAGGCGGCAGTTTCAAAAAGTGAATGTATTAAAAAATGCAGTTTTCGGCGTTTTAAATACATGGAAGTGTAGTGGAGGGGTCGAGGGTCTTTTTGACCCTCGATCCCTCCATAAAGAGTACCTGTCACTGCATATTGCTGTCACAAGGGATGTTTACATTGCTTGTGACAGCAATAAAAGTGATCAGATTTTTTTTTTTAAAAAGAACCTGTGTTAAAATAAAAAAAAAAATAAATAAATCGGAAAAAAAAAACAAATGTAGCTCGGTCACGAAAGAAAACGTATGTGGAAGTCGTGCCGCAAATGAAATCGCTGTTCAAACAACACATGTGAGGTATCGCCGTGATCGCCAGAGCGTGAGCAATAATTAAAAAAAGAGCTACACTCTAACTCTAAACTGGTAACCGTTAGAAAAATTTAAAGCGTCGCCTATGGAGATTTTTATTGACCGTAGTTTGTCGCCATTCCCCGGGTGTGCGCAATTTTAAACCATAACATGTTGGGTATCTATTTACTTGGCGTGACATCATCTTCCACAATATACCAAAAAAAATGGGCTAACTTTACTGTTTAGTTTTTTTAAATGCAGTGAAATGTGATTTTTCTTAATTTTTCCAAAAAAGTGGCGTTTGAAAGACTGCTGCGCAAATACTGCGTGACAAAAAATATTGCAATGACCGCCATTTTATTCTCCAGAGTCTTTGCTAAAAATGTATATAATGTTTGGGGATTTTAAGTCGTTTTTTTAGCAAAAAAGTACTGATTTTAACGTCTAAACAAAAAGTGTCAAAAATAGGCCTGGTCTTAAAGTGGTTAAAGGCTCTTTTTCTGTACTGCTGTCTACCTACTCTACATTTTTTTCTAAAGAGTATTCCAATCTGCTGTTTTTGAGGGTGTCCTGTGATCTACCCCTCTCTCCCACATTGTTGCTGTTGTGAGAAATAAACTTCTCTTTGTTCAAGCATAAATGTTACTGGCGCCCATCTATCATGTTCACCACCCACCATACCTAGCAACCTGCACCTGCACCCTGAGGAGGTATGTTGGCTCTCCCTGTCTCTGGGGGTCACCACCAGGCCTCTGGAGTTTGGGGGGGGGGGCGCTACATTTATATAATTTTTTTTACACAAATATAGCTTTCTTTTGGTGATATTGTTATTTTCTGTGCTATAAATAAAAAAAAAGCAAAACATTTGAATTTTTTTAACTTTTTGCTATAAAACATATCCAATAATTAAAAAAAAATCTAATTTCTTCATAACTTTCCCAATAAATATATTGATTAGTATGCTTAAAAGTTATATCATCTACACACTCTGGGATTTATATTGGAATGTGTATTTATTTATTTTTATATTAGTAATGGTGGTGCTCAGTAACTTATGGCGAGACCAGGGGAGGACTGGCAAGGGGGGCAAGGTGACAATTGCCCCCCAGACCACTCTGAAAAGTGGTAAAAACTGGTAAAAAGGCTGCACTCTGGGCTGGATTAATGTAGGGGCCAGACACTGTATACAGCTGTCAGTCCAAAACCAGGTGGGCATGGATGGTGAGCTGATTCCATGGTTCAATGGGCCACTTGACTGGACTTGACTCCCAGGCCAAAGGCTGCCAGCCCTCCCCTGGGCGAGACTATGATAGTATAGAGGGCAATCTGACACTTTTGACACTTTGTGGGAACCAGTAAGATTAATACAGTGATCAGTGCTAAAAATATACACTGTCACTGTACTAATGACACTAAGGGATTACCATCTAGGGCAATCAAGGGGTTAAATACTTGGTGCATTTACTGTGTGCTGTTTTTACCAAGGGATGTGCACATCCCCGCTGACAGGACAGAGCTCTGTGTTGTTTATATTCACAGAGCTCTGTCCTGTCATCCTCTTTGCCAATCAGCAGGACCCGGCTGGCAATTATATGCATATTTTTACGTGCACCGCTGCCCGTAACGGGCATTTACATGGAACCTGAAAATGGGCTGAAATTTAAGGGCTGCCCCCTAAATTAACGGGCGGTTGGCAACACTGCTAGAGACTGTTGCTGTTAAAATCCCCCTCTGGGTGCTAGAAAGTCAACGGGCTGGGTATAAGCTAAAGGGGGAACTGGCTAGTGTCCTAAAGATACAGAGTTCTTTGAGTCTGCTGCTAACACAAGCAGGGCTGCTGTTAGAAATTGCGGGGCCCCATACAGACTACCTGGCAGGGCCCCCCCAAGAAAATATTAAAGATATATTTAGCTAAAATTACAACAAAATCACTATTATCAGACAGAAATATAACATAACTCGCATAATTCCTGCTAAACCTAAAAAAAAAAAAAACAATGTTAAATAAAAAAGAAGATGAGATGAGAAAAATATACAGACTGGGCAGTTGGAGCTCAGTGATCAGAGAGACAGAGAGAGAGAAACAAAGTTACAATTTACAAATAAACTCCTGAGCAGAGATAAGTGCTGGGAGGGGGGGCCCACACAAGGGAGGGGGATTAGTGAGGGACAACTGTCTCTTTCTCAACAGATAAAAGCTGATAGCAGGGAGAGGTACAGATCAGATTCAGGTGCTGGAGGAAGATTTCTGTATTTGTTGTCCATCACGAATCCCCCTCTCTGTGTGGGCCTCCCTGTGTGCTCGGGCCCCCTACAAGAGGGCTGGTGGTCCCCCCTATCAGTGGCCCTGAACACAAGCAAAGGACTTATTCTTCCATGCAAGTGCTGTATGGTTCAGCAGAAGATCTGCTATTCAGTTACACTAACTAAGGCCAAGTGAGAGTTATCCTCACCTGTACATAGTTGAATTTGGAGTATCCCACTAATCCTTTCTCCTATCCAACAACATAAACAAATCCCCTAGACTGATCATTGAAGATAACGAGTGAAAGTGTGTGTGCATCTGACAACGTGCGAAAATGCTCGGTATTTGGCAACAGGATAATCAGACCCAAGATAGTTCCATACCCAGCAGTTCCTACGGGGGCCTGAATTATCGCATTGGTTGCTACCAGCAGCAACCGAACACAGTGCCCAAGAAATTGTCGTGTTTTGCTGTGTGTCTTGTGGGACCGCAATCGAAGAGAAATAGTATTGTGTCAGGGAGGGGAATGTCTGCTCTACTGTTGTCAGTGAACATGCATTTCCAAGTGATAGAAACATAGAAACATAGAATGTGTCGGCAGATAAGAACCATTTGACCCATCTAGTCTGCCCAATATATCTGAATCCTGTGAATAGTCCCTGGCCCTATCTTATATGAAGGATAGCCTTATGCCTATCCCATGCATGCTTAAACTCCTTCACTGTATTTGCAGCTACCACTTCTGCAGGAAGGTTATTCCATGCATCCACTACTCTCTCAGTAAAGTAATACTTCCTCGTATTACTTTTAAACCTTTGCCCCTCTAATTTAAAACTGTGTCCTCTTGAGGTAGTTTTTCTTCTTTTAAATATGCTCTCCTCCTTTACCGAGTTGATTCCCTTTATGTATTTAAAAGTTTCTATCATATCCCCTCTGTCTCTTCTTTCTTCCAAGCTATACATGTTAAGGTCCTTTAACCTTTCCTGGTAAGTTTTTTCCTGCAATCCATGTACTAGTTTAGTAGCTCTTCTCTGAACTCTCTCTAGAGTATCTATATCCTTCTGGAGATATGGCCTCCAGTACTGCACACAATACTCCAAGTGAGGTCTCACCAGTGTTCTGTACAGCGGCATAAGCACTTCTCTCTTTCTACTGCTTATATCTCTCCCTATACATCCAAGCATTCTGCTGGCATTTCGTGCTGCTCTATTAAATTGACTTCCCACCTTTAAGTCTTCTGAAATAATTACTCCTAAATCCCTTTCCTCAGATACTGAGGTCAGGACTGCGTCAAATATTCTATATTCTGCCCTTGGGTTTTTACGCCCCAGGTGCATTATCTTGCACTTATCCACATTAAATTTCAGTTGCCAGAGTTCTGACCATTCTTCTAGTTTTCCTAAATCCTTTTCCATTTGGCGTTTCCCTCCAGGAACATCAACCCTGTTACATATCTTTGTGTCATCAGCAAATAGACAAACCTTACCATCGGGGCCTTTTGCAATATCACTTATGAAGATATTAAACAAAATTGGTCCCAGTACAGATCCCTGAGGTACCCCACTGGTAACATGACCTTGTTCTGAATGTTCTCCATTGACTACAACCCTCTGTTGTCTGTCACTCAGCCACTGCCTAATCCACTCAACAACATGGGAGTCCATGCTCAATGACTGCAGTTTATTGATAAGTCTTCTATGTGGGACAGTGTCAAAAGCCTTACTAAAATCTAGATATGCAATGTCTACTGCCCCTCCACCATCTATTATTTTAGTCACCCAGTCAAAAAAATCTATAAGATTTGTTTGACATGATCTCACTGTGACGCCACTTCCACCGCCGGGTGTAGCGAAGGGAGAGACACGTGTGAGGAGCAGCAAGATGGCGAACACCTGAGTGAGCCAGAGTGTTGGGGCTGGTATGCATGCTGGCGGAGATCCTGGAGAGCAGAATGACTTGCAGAGCCGAACACTGACCGATATGGGAGTCCAGTTAGTACCCTGCAGAAACTGGTGCTGTGCAGTAAGGAGGATACGAAGCACATCAGTCTGGTATGTAGCAGATGCCAGCTTGTGACTGTGAAGCTGCATGCCTGGGGTCAGTGTGAGCATTGCGGAGATATACTCCTGAAGCTGGAGCCGAGTCATCGTCAGCCCAGGATTCTGTATGTGAATTGGGAGACAGGTTTCACTTCTGAGATGCTGACACCTACTGTTGCTACCACTCCTGGAGAAGGCAGATATGCACTGAGAGCACCGCTGAGGCCAGGACCAGTGGTCTACATACACACACATACACACACCACTGTTTGTCAGATACGCATCTCCAAAGTACAGAGCACCCAGCTGGTCAGGGCTGGGCATCGGCAGCATCATGCATCGGCTACAGTTGCAGCAAGTCAGAGTCCGGCTCTTAAAGGGGAAGAGGGGACCCAGAAGATCCAGGGGCCAGAGTCTGCAAGTTCCTCAGGTGAGGAAGGGCCGGGAATCATTGATGTGGGGTTGCCTAGTTTTGAATGTCGCTTTGGATCCATAGAGGGAGGGATCGCAGAGTGGGGGTCAGAAAATGACACAGAGTGGGACTGTGAGGCTGAAGAGAGAGAGGATTCTCCTTGCTTTGAACTGTCCAATGAGGAAGGTGAGCAAGATGCCATCCTCATATGCTGTGCCAAGAATTTAGGATTCTGTGAGGCCTACGCTAACAGGGTTCCTGATTTAACTCCTCCTCGCAACTATGCTCGGGCTGCAGCTCAGAATGAAGCCTTTACCTTGTTGATCAAGAAAGCAGAGACCCTGTATGCCCTGCTCGGCAAAGGTGACTGGCAGAAGTTACCTAGGCTAGTTTTCAACGGTTCATACAGCGGAAGGTGGCCATGGAGTATGGGTACGACAACCCCTTTGCATCCAGGGAGATCATAGAGGAAATAGAAGCCAAGAGGGTTTCATGGTGGGAAGAACCAGTCGGACTTCATTTTCATTCCCAAGCTTTACCGCAACAGATCCAAACTCCAGCTTTGGGAGGAGTTCCTATCAGTCAAAGTGCACTGGAACCTGGGGAGATCTATCTATATTGACCGAGTGGTGGTCAGGCAGCCTGGGAAAATTAATCTGGAATGGTCCAGCAATATCTGGAGCCCAGATGGAAAAATGGTCCAGAGACCACATCCAGATTTTTATCTTTGAGGTATGTCCAAGTATTGCTATCCAACGTAGCTGAACTTTGTTGTGAGAGTGCTTTATCAAGTTCAAAGGCTACTGTGCTGGAAACTCAAGGAAGAAACAAAGAGAAGAATACCCATTCTTTCATCGCTTCTGTGTGTTAGGAAGAAATATCACCTGTTTAAAGTTTGCTATGATTGTTACCGGGGGCAATTCCCCATTCCCAAATCCCCTTCTCTTCTATCCTTGCAAATCAAAGGAGGGGTAATTTGGGACTTGTGCTATCCAATGGGAGAAAGGGACTTTCACATGAAGGACTTCTGCTATTTCATCCAGGGGCTGCTACCTGGAGGGGGTAAAACCCTTGTTGCTCAAAGAACACTTAGTGAAGATTCTCTACTGATGGACACTTTGCAATGATCCTTTAATTACTGGACACTTTCCGAAGATCTTTTGGCCAGTGGGCCGCTTTCTGTCGAAAAGTGAAGCCTTGCAAGTTGCTGCCATGTCAGAGAGCATTTGCTCACTGCTTTTTTTCAGGTAAATGTACCGGAGGAAGAACTTTTGTTGAAAGCTCCTTCAGTTGTTCTACAAAGGAAGTGGCAGAGAAAAGGACTTCCATTGAAAGCTTTTCCAGATTTGATTAAATCTGGACTGTAATGTCTGTTAGCCGGTGGGTCATTGCTGTAGGTCCAGGCAGTGACTTGCTACAAGAAGGAGATGTGTTGTCCGTGATGCTGTGGCACTGCAGGTATCAGTTTAGTGGACTTCATTCTTCTTCATGCTGGTTCCTGGGTTTAACATCAGGTGGACAGCACCCAAAGAAAAAAAAAAAAAACAACAAGGGGACTTTTGCACTCAACAGAAATTGCTAAAAAGCCCAGTGTTAGCTTTGAACATGCCTAGCTGGGTAGATTAGGTAGGATGTTATTTTGTCTTTGTACAGGAACACAAAGAGAAGTCATGTCAACTGTTGCCCTTAGGGGGCAGGCTTTGCAAAGTTATCTCTACCTAAATGTTAGTAGTAGACATATATCAGGTGGGTAGGTCACTTCTGCGGATAGGATGTTTAAAAATGATGAATATGTACATTTTGCTCTTTTTCCTTTGCAGGATTGCAAGGAGTTTCTACACCTTGGCTGAGGCATCCCATGGTAATATGTTGTAAATATGTGACTACTATATTGTGTAGCATAGTTAGTCAGGATGTGTTTGGGTAACTTACCCTACCAATCATTCTTTGTTTGGCGGAGGTGCACAAAGTGCACTTGGTAGAGTTCTGCCTTACCTGTAAATACTTTGTAAAACAGATGTCTTTATTTTTTCACTATAACCTATTTGTACATACTGGCCAGATATGGGGTATGCCCCAAGGCCCGTTCTTTTGTTATTTCCTCTTTTCCAAATTTGTGGGATTCTCTGTGTAGGTTTTTGGTCCAAGCCAATGAGGAAATGGCTTATTTTGGCAGGGGGTGAGTATAGCACCCTCCTAGTTAGGTGCTAGGTAGGTGTACATAGTTTTTGGTTTCTCTGCTTAACAGGGAGACAGCTAGGTAAATCTAGGGGCTGTCTGCTTAACAAAGAGCTGTGATTCCTTGATAGGACCTGCCTAGTGTGCTCTGATGTTGCTCATCCTGGCCTGATGTTTCACACTGATCCAATAGTAGTACAGTTTATTGGACAGTAGGAGGAAACCATGCCGATGAGAGCAGGGAATATCAGTACAGCCCTGGCCAATGGGCACGGGAAGGACCCCGGTGCATGCTGGGTGACTGTACTTATGTCTGAAGTGCACATGTGGCTCCTGGTATTTGGCTGGATAGTGTAGTCCAGATGGGGAGGGGGCTGCTGCCTCTCCCCAGTGCAGGCTACCATGCAGCCTCAGGTGGGTGACCTGAGGGCCAGAAACAGAGATGCTGAAACCCAGAGACTCTTGAGGGCTGACTGAGGGGGAATGTCCATGGATCCCGTCTCTTACTACAGAGAAAGGTGACCTGTGGACAAGGGCCTTGTGAGTACAGACTTCCCACAGGGATCGTAGAGACTGTTTCTGTTAAAATCTCCCTCTGGGTACTAGAAAGTCAGCGGGCTGTGAGTAAGCTAAAGAGGTTACTGGCTAGTGTTCTGAAGATATAGAATTAATTGAATCTGCTGCTAACACAAGCAAAGGACTTATTCTTTCATACAAGTGCTGTATGGTTCAGCAGAAGATTGGCTGGTCAGTTCCACTAAGTGAGGCCAAGTGAAAGTTGTCCTCACCTGTACATAGTTGAATTTGGAGTATCCCACTAATCCATTCTCTTATCTAAGTTCTCCAAATAAAACAACAAACAAATCCCCTAGACTGTTCATTGAAGATAACGAGCGAAAGTGTGTGAGCACATGACAGGATGTGAAAATACTTGGTATCTGGCAACAGGATTTTTAGAGGGAGACCCAAGGTAGTTTCATACTGAACAGTTCCTACAGGGGCAGTGCTACATACCCTTTGGCTGTGTGGCATTATATTCATATTTAAACTTGGAGATGTGGGGAGCAAGCACATGCACGGTAGCACAATGACAACTGGATCTTAGATATCCCAGTCACTTGTCTCTATGTAAAAGAATGGTCGTTTTGAGTCGATTGTGCCTTTAAGTCATTTTTACTACTGTATAAAGGAATTATTGATGTAAAATTGTATACATTTTTTTGAAACAGTAGAGGTACAGTCTACTGCTGAGTGACTTCAATTTCCTCTTGTTAGCTGGTTGTTCAGCTTTCAGATTCCCTATAGCTACCATTTTTAGACAACAACAGTGCTAAAACACAGGTAGTACATGCCTGCAAGCATTTGTGTTTTCAAACTTATTCCTGGTTCCCTTTGGAGCTAGGAACAAGAATCAAAGGAAGGGCGCACTGGCCTAATGCATTATCCTTAAAAGTAATATATTTTAATATGATAAAAGAAAGGTACACACAAACGAGTGTTTGGTACAGGCATATCACATAAAAGGACTGTAATGTCCATAGTATCTCGTCATGGATGAATAAAATGTCCTCAGGTATGGCTGACACGTTATGAGGTCCTGCCTCTTCTTCAGGGCTCTTATATGCCTGTACCAAACACTCGTTTGTGAATACCATTCTTTTATCATATTAAAATATATTACTGCTAAGGATAATGGACTAGGCCAGTGCGCCCTCTCTTTGTTTCTTGTTTCCAGTGATTCAGACTCCCCCAGTCTTGTGAGGGCAGCATTCATCCAAATCAGCCCAGGCAGAGACTTTTCAGCTCAGCCTCTCTTGGACCTACTTTTCAATCGCACTAGATTTGTTTGGTGTTATTTTCGAAGTGTCCTTTTGGAGCTACCCTGAGTCTAGGTTCACACTAGTGCGTGCAAAACACTGCAAGTGATTCGCACAGGAATCACACAACATTCCTGTGCACATCACATGCAATATCTGAGCCATACATTTTGTATGGCTCAAATCGCATCGCATCCCTGCAGCTGAATCGTATTGACGCCGTGTGATTGCCAAGCAATGTAATTCAGGGAAATGCAATGCATCTTGTGTGTTTCCCGCGTCGCAACAGTGTGAACCAGGGCTTGGAGTCACCAAAAAAAAAAAAAAACCATACAAAAGGTGCTGGGATTTCACTATTTATCCATATAGAGCAGTGAAAAAAGAAAATCATTGTTTAAAGATCTAACTGGCTTTGATTAGGAAGCCCACAACACAACAGGGCTACCCTCCAGTGGTTACCCAAAACACAAGCAAACAGCAAACAGGAGTGCAAAACCGAATGGTAAAAGGACTCCATATTACTTTAGTGGTTCACAGATAAAAAATAGCCAATGTGCTTTAGGTGCCCAAAACACTTCCCTTTCATAACGGCTTGAGATATATTCATGAACTTGAAAGCACTCATGAAAAAGCTCTCTATGTTAAATTGTATGGGGAAAGGTGTTAATGACTCACAGGAATCTATTAGTGGTGCCAGCAGGGCTGCTGATAGGGGGGGGGGGGGGGCACCAGCCCTCTTGTAGGGGGCCCTAGCACACAGGGTGGCCCACACAGAGAGGGGGATTAGTGATGGACAACAATTACAGAAATCTTCCTCCAGCACCTGAATCTGATCTGTCCCTCTCCCTGCTATCAGCTTTTATCTGTTGAGAAAGAGACAGTCGTCCCTCACTAATCCCCCCCCCCTCCCTTGTGTGGGCCCCCCTCCCAGCACTTATCTCTGCTCAGGAGTTTATTTGTAAATTGTAACTTTGTTTCTCTCCTTCTGTCTCTCTGATCACTGAGCTCCAACTGCCCAGCCTGTATATTTTTCTCATCTCATCTTCTTTTTTATTTAACATAGTTTTTTTTTTTTTTTTTAGATTTAGCAGGAATTATGCGAGTTATGTTATATTGTGTCTGATAATAGTGATTTTGTTGTCATTTTAGCTAAATATATCTTTAATATTTTCTTGAGGGGGTCCTGCCAGGTAGTCTGTACGGGGCCCCGCGATTTCTAACAGCAGCCCTGGTTGCCAGTGTTATTGGCAATAATAGCAATGCTATTGGCACTATTACAACTAGTAATGCTTGCACCACTGATTACTAATTCCCCTGATTTATTAACACCTTTTCCATACAGATTACCATAAAAAATTGTTCTTTCTATTCACTTTCCTTATTATATCTCAAGTCATCCTCTAGTTATTCACTTAAAGTTTTCTGAATTTTTGTTATGGTGGCCAATCTGCAAATGATTGAATAGCCAAAGCTTTCCTTACAATCAATTTAGACTTGGAGTTAATAAGCCAGGGTGGAATCGTATCATGCTTTTTGCATCACTCAGCAGCACTTTGATGCTGTGTTCATGAGCACAATCATATTTTGATAGACCAGATTATAAGATTACTGTACATGATGAAAACAGAGATGCGAATTACATAGTTAGTCTGGTTGAAAAGAGAATCAAGTCCATCCCGTTCAACCAATTAAAGAGCAAAAAAAAAAAAAAAGAAAAAAAAATATATGTATGTGTGTGTATGTGTATATATATATATATATATATATATATATATATATATATATATATATATATATATATAATCGTATACACACATTTGATCCTGAGGAAGGCAAAAAACCCAAAGTTCCAATTTGCTCCAGGAGAAAAAAATCCTTCCTGATCAGATGCTCCCTGGTCAACTTTACCTTTAAATATTAGTATCCAGTTATATTACAAGTATCTAGGAAATAATCCAGGCCTTTCTTAAAACAATCTACTGAGCTGGGCAGAAGCACGTCTTGAGGGAGTTTATTCCACATTTTCACAGCTTTTACTGTGGAGAAGCCTTTCCATATTTGGAGATGCAATCTCTTTTCCTCCAGACGTAGAGTGCCCCTTGTCCTCTGTAAAGACCTTAAAGTGAAAAACTCAACACCTAGTTCATTATTGGACCACTTATGTATTTAAATACACTCGCCAGCCACTTTATTAGGTACACTTGTTGAATTGCTTGGTAACACAAATCGCCAATCAGCCAAAAAGAGAATATATCCAGTGAGCGGCAGCTGTGTGGACGAAAATGCTTTGTTGATGTCAGAGGTTAGAGGAGAATAGGCAGACTGGTTTGAGAAGATAGAAAGGCAACAGTATCTCAAATAATTACTCGTTACAACAAAGGTATGCAGAATACCATCTCTGAGTGCACAACACGTCAAACCTTAAAGCAGATTGGCTACATCAGCAGAAGACACTCCTGTCAGCTAAGTGTTCAAGAAACCGAGGCTACAATTCACACAGGCTCAGCAAAATTGGACAATAGAAGATTGGAAAAACGTTGCCTGGTCTGATGAGTATTGATTTGAGCTGCGACATTCAGATGGCAGGGTCAGAATTTGGTATAAACAACATGAAAGCATGGATCCATCCTTCTTTGTATTAATGGTTCAGGCTGGTGGTGGTGGTGTAATGGTGTGGGGGATATTTTCTTGGCACACTTTGGGCACCTTACTACCAATTGAGCATCATTTAAACACTACGGTCTACCGGAGTATTGTTCCTGACCATGTCCATCCCTTTATTACTACAGTGTACCCATCTTCTAGGGACTACTTCCAGCAGGATAATGCACCATGTCACAAAGCTCAAATCATCTCACCACTGGTTTCTTGAACATGACAATGAGGTCACTGTACTTCAATGGCCTCCACAGTCACCAGATCTCAATCCAATAGAGCACCTTTAGGATGTGGTGGAATGGGAGATTTGCATCATGGATGTACAAATCTGCAGCAACTAAATGATGCCATCATGTCAATATGGACCAAAATATGTGAGGAATGTTTCCAACACCTTGTTGAAACTATGCCATGAAGAAGTAAGGAAGTTCTGAAGACAAAAACTGGTACTAGCAAGGTGTACCTAATAAAGTGCCCAGTGAGTGTATGTTGATCAAATCCCCCCTAATAAATTCAGTTCCTCTAATCTTTCCTCAGAGCTGAGCTCCTCCATGCCTCATATTAGTTTGGTTGCCCTCTTCTGCACTTTCTCCAGTTGCCCAATATCCTTTTTGAGAACTGGTGCCCAAAACTGAACTGCATATTCCAGATGTGGTCCTACTAATGATTTGTACGGGGGTAAAATGATCATTTAACCACTTTACGTCTGCTCGCGGTAATACTACTGCGGCAGAGTGGTTCGTTATCGTCTGACGACGTAGTATTAACGTCGTCAGACACTCCCCCTTCTGGGCGGCGCTTGCGCGCCGCCGGAGGCTCGCTCCCGCTGTTTTCATTCACAGCGGGAGTCGGGCCAGGGGAGGAGCAGCGGCGATCGCCGCTGCTCTGCCCCGATCGCCGGGGATCTAGTGTGGAGATCCGCCCGCCTGTGTAAACACAAGCGGACGGATCTCCATAGTGACAGGGAGTGACAGATCGGACTGTTCAGCATAGCTGGACATCCGATCTGTCCATGTCTCACTCAGTCACCTCCCCCCCTACACGTCAGTAAGCACCAGGCATACATTAACCCCTCCCTCTCCAATAAAATTAACCCCTTCCCTGCCAGTGTCATTTTTACAGTAACAGTGCATATATATAGCACTGATTACTGCAGTAATGTCACTGGTACCCCCAAAAGTGTCAAAAATGTCAGTCAAGGGTCCGATCTGTCCGCCGCAATGTCGCAGTCCCACAAAAAAAATCGCAGATCGCTGCCATTACGCGTTAAAAAAAAAACACCAAAAATGACAGAAATCTTTCCCTTTGTTAGTAAACGCAATAACTTTTGCGCAAACCAATCAAAATACGCTTATTGCGATTTTTTTTTTACCAAACATAGGTAGCAGAAAACAAATTGGCCAAAAATTTTTTAAAAAATTGGTTTTTACATCTTTTTTGGGGGGAATTTCATATAAAAATTTTTTTAAAATATTGTTATTTTTTCAAAATAAACGCTCTTTTTTTGTTTATAGCGCAAAAAGTAAAAATCGCACAGGTGATCAAATACCACCAAAAGAAAGCTCTGTTTGTGGGAAAAAAAGGACATAAATTTTGTTTGGGTACGGCGTCGCACGACCGCGCAATTGTCAGTTGAAGTCACACAGCGCCGAATCGCAAAAAGTGGCCTGGACGGAAGACAGCAAAATCCTCCGGTGGTAAAGTGGTTAAAATGGTGAGTTCTGAACATTTTACCTATTGATTGAAATACACTTCCTCATATGTGATTTATCGATCAAATTAACAGCTATAGACTGATTATTCCTATCGGAAGGGGTTGATCCGAAATTAAATCGATAACCTATCAAATCAGGAATAGCCACCGTTAGTAAGAGAGCAATGCTTCACTCTTTCAGCCAATGAAGAACAACAAATGTAAGCAGGTTTGTTTTTTACTTAACATTTTATTGATCCTGTTGCTGGTGAAGTCTCCTCTGCGATTGTATTGCTGCTGCGACATGTGCCTTAACTACTCCAATACAGTACACTTTCACTCCCTTCCTGCTCAGGCCAATTTTCAGCTTTCAGCGCTGTCACACTTTGAATGACAATTGCGCAGTCATGCTACACTGTTCCCATATGAGGAGGTACTAATGTGCCGCACTGATGGGCACTAATAGGTGGCACTGATGAGCACCAATAGGCGGCACTGAGAGGTGGCACTGATGGGCACTGATGGGCAGCACAGATGAGCACTGACGGGTGGCACCTTATTACCTTTCCTAGGTTCCCCTTTGAGGAGGAGCGCTGATCGGCTCTCCTCGCCACACACTCTGACAGTGTGAGACGAGAAGAGCCAATAAACGGCACTTCCTCATTTACATGTGACCGGCTGTGATTTGACACAGCCGATCACATAGGTAAAGAGCCAAGTCATTGTCCTAGCAACACGGCACAGCCATGATCGCCGCACTGCGCACCCCGCGGGCACGCGAGAGAGGCTGCTCTGGTGCGCCGTCATATGATGGCGTCCCAGAACAAGAGCCGCACTGCTCCGCCATCATTTGACAGTGGGCGGGAAGTGTTTAACCCCTTACTACCCGCCCGCTGTCAAATGACGGCGGAGCGGTGTAGATATTATCCTGGGACGCTGTCATATGACGGCGCACCAGAACAACCTCTCTCGCGCGCCCCCGGGGACTAGGACACGGCGCGATCTCGGTAAAGAGTCATTGACATGACTGTGTCCAATCGGCTGTGTCCAATCAAAGCCGGTCACATGTCAATGAGGAAGTGCCGTTATTCGGCTCTCCTTGGCTCACACTGTCAGTGTGTGAGGCGAGGAGAGCCGATCAGCTGCTCCTCCTCATAGGGGACACAGGAAAAGGTAATCAGGGCACTGATCACCAGTGCCCTGATTACACAAGAGGGAAATAAATGCCATAACTGCCCACCATCAGTGCCCACAGTGCCCACAATCAGTGCCCATAGTGCTGCCAGTCAGTGCCCATCAGTGTCTGCTCATCTAGGCACTGATGGGCACTGACTGGCAGCACTATGGGCACTGATGTGGCTGCCTGTCAGTGTCCATCAGTGCCGCCCATCAGTGCTCATCAGTGCCACCCATCAGTGCTCATCAGTGCCACCCGTCAGTGTCCATCAGTGCCGCCCGTCAGTGCTGCCCATCAGTGCCACCTCTCAGTGAACATCAGTTCCACCTCTCAGTGCCCATCAGTGCCACCTATAAGTGCTCATCAGTGCCGCCTATCAGTGCTCATCAGTGCCCCCTATCAGTGGGGCATATTAGTACCTCCTCATCAGTGCCACCTCATCAGTGCCCTTAAGTGCCAACTCATCAGTGCCCATAAGTGCCACCTCATCAGTGCCCATCAGTGCAGCCTATCAGTGCCCATCAGTGCACATCAGTGAAGGAGAAAAATGTATTTATTTTCAAAATTTACTCACAGAAAATAAGAAAAACTTTCTTTTTTTCAAAATTTTCTGTCTTTTTTCTTTTTTTTTTGTAAGAAATAAAAAACCCAGAGGTGATTAAATACCACAAAAAGAAAGCTCTATTTGTGTGAAAAAAATGATAAAAATTTCATATGGGTACAGCGTTGCATGACCGCGCAATTGTCATTCAAAGTGTGAGAGTGCTGAAAGCTGAAAATTGGCCTGGGCAGGAAGGGGGTGAAAGTGCACTGTAGGCAAGTGGTTAAACTGGCCATGCACTATACAGTCTGATTGTACATTCTCCTTTATCTTTTTTCTTTTTTTGTAATCAGGCAGGCCCTTGCACTATATAGGTAAATAAAAAGCAGAGTATACAATCATGAAGTGGTGGTTGGCTTTAGAATATCTCTCTTTCACCAAGCCCTAGCCCCTTATTTAGTCATCAAATGCCAGAGCCCATGCTTCCCACTGATTTCCTGGTATTTATCTGTTAAAAAACAGGGTATGTTGCTTAACATGGTAAGATAAATTTACTGTGAAGTCTACACACAGCCTTTGCTTTATATGGCCCCCTATGTCAAATCACATACTTTTAACAAGCTACCTAAAATGGAACTCATAGCAAATAGCCAAATACACAGTGGGAATTATTACTGCATTACTTGACATTTCACTGTCCACTTAGGAAGCTGGAGGTAGACAGGTGACACAGGAAGCTGCTTTCGGCAGGCGACACAGTAAACAAATGTGAATTTCAATGGTGTATTTAGCTGTTTTTACTTTAGAGCCTGTTCACACCTATGTTGTGCTTCATTGGGCAAGCCTTGTTCAATGCAAGTTGCCTATGTGTGGAAAAAAGTAGACCATGCACTACTTTTTTCATTAACACCTTGCCCATACAGGTGTAGCACTACTCCCAAGGGAGCTGCTGAAGATGGGTTCCCCTGGGTTACCATTAGCAACAGGAGAACATTTAGACATGTTTCCAAGTGTTTTTACCTCAGACAAGGACCAGTCCAGTTTCTTTGGTTTTTATGCTTTATTAGGAGCTTGGATAGGAGAAGGGATGAGTGGGATACTCCAACAGAACTAAACTATGCACAATAAGCAGCTTCCTAAGGCACTCCTTTCCTGAGGTAACTGTCCTCTAAAATAGACTGTACTTCTGGGCAACTTCAGGACCCTTCCTGGCGCCCCCTTTACCCCCTAATCTTCAGGGCTTTACAACTTGGCACTCCCTTTTACAGTAACACTCTGGGTTAGCTGGCTCTTGGATCACCTTGATCTTTCTGGAGTGGTCCCCTCTCTTAGGCAGACCCCTGGGCAGATGCTTAGGTACTCACGATACTGTTTTCCAGAAGAATCCTGCCCCGCAGCTCCACTTGGTCAGAACACAGTTGATCCTCTACAGCACAGCTCCTCCCCTGGTCCCTAGGCCGACTGCCTGGACCACCTTCCTCAGCAACAGGAGGAGAGACAGCTGTCGCCCTCCTCCTAGGACCTGGCTTCTCACCCAAAGACACCCTGTCACATGCTCCCCCCAGATTTATTCCCAATCCCAGGATGCATTGCAGCAATGCCCACCCACTGGGACAGTCATAAACCCTGGTGTGCTATTTGCTAGGTTTCCTCCACTGCCCAGCAAGGTCCCTCATTGGATACAGTGGTGAGACTCCCCAGACTCAACAGAACACACCTGGAAACATGTGACAGGCTAACTGACAGATCAGACCCTCCTGATAAGCAGAACAGGCTCACATGTATATTTTACCTAGCACCTACCTAGGAGGGTGCTACACAGGTTAACATAGCACAGTGTGTTATGACACACCATGCTGGGGTCCATAAAAGTGAATAAAATGTAATTTTGACGTTTAAAGTAGTCTTAAACCCTCAGTATCTTTTCGCTTAACACATTGAGAACAATAAAATAAAAATTACCCAGTAAACTATTTGTTACAATTCTTTCTGCAGCACTTGCAGTTTACAACTTTTAATGCGGCTGGCTCCTGCTCCCTCTGTGCTGCTTCCCTAAATTTCCGGTCTTCACAGAAAAGAGTTAGCAGCGTGCATGGCAGTCTGGAGTCAGTCTTTTAGCTTGGTGTCTTTGGGGGAGATGAGGAGGGAAGAGCAGTGGAGTGCCTTGTCATCTTAGGCTATGGGGCTGTGTATTTCAATTGCTACACACAGTGTAGGGAGATACAACTCTAAGATTCTGCAAGAGAAAGGAGCTACCCTGAAACAGGAAACTTGGGCAGCAGTCATGGCCACCAGATTTAAAGGGAACTTAAAGCGTAACTCCACTTTTGTTGAGAAAAAACATTCCCCTCTGGGTGATTTATGTACATTACAAGGATTTAAACAAACTTTGTTGCAGATTCCAACCTTTTGTTATTCAGAAAGAATTATTGTTTGTTCCTCTGTGCTGAGTGGGTCTAATAGGAGTGGTTTCATAACTATCTATCAGCTGTGGCAACTGCAGAGCTCTATTGAGGAAATCTGCTGGGCCTGCATCCCTTTAGATGTGTTGCTATTGGGAATATCTCACCAAAAGTGACATTTTTGTTGCAGGGGATGCCTGAAATCTGACTGGTATCTTAGACAGACTTCTGGACTTCTGGGAAAATTGGTGAGCCAATCACACAAGCAGGAAATGATGTTTCTGGGGTGTGATCAGTACACATTCTGTGTACAGAACAGCTCCAGGTAGCCATATTGCATTGCATTTTCAGCAAATTACAAAAGCTGCAGATTGAAAGGGAAAGGTAATTTTAATAACATTCAATTACAATATGATTTGTGTAGTAATATTGTTTTTTCTTTTGTTTTTTTTTTTTCCCCACGAAGGTGGAGTTACCCTTTAAGCAAGGATTAACAGATAAGAAGTGTGATACTCAGTAAGTGATTAAATCATCTGCTGAAATCACTTATATTGAAGGTTTACTGAGGGTATCACTTTCAGTTATAAAAAAATAAATACATTTTGTGGTGTATTGTAATCCGCACACTGCCTGGTTTCATTCACAGTGTGTACCGTACCAGCAGCCAGGTTGTGGCTGGTGTGAATGGGCCCTAATACTTGTTGCTTGCAGGGGTGACGTGGACAGTTAGAAATCACATCTTTAGGAGGTAAACCTTTATTGCACTCTCTTTACACTTGGTTTTCTTGATAGTATTGGAAATCCATCCAGTTGATCTAATTTACTGGTTTACATCCCATGGGGGACAGAAAGGCAGATGCCTGTGAAAACATCATAAGAACGAGTTCCTGTAAAAATGCTATTCAATAGTAATAGCAAAGGGTTTATGTTTCAGCAGGAAACAGGGAGGATAAATAAATAATACATGCAGTAATGTCTACTGTTCAAAAGTTTCTTTTAGGAAATATTTCCTGTGAAAAATGGAGTCAGTAGACTGATCATTCGATTTTTTATGGTTAGTGTGCTTACTGCAACAGTCCATTTCCATTGCAAGTCTAACAATGAATGAATAAACATTGCAATTTTTTTTTTCTTTAACAAATAATTTTCCAATTGTTTATAGATCAATCATTTGATAAAAAAAAAAACAATTAAGTGGAATGCGCATGAGAAGTAGGGGAAGTAGTAGAAATCGATAAGAAAAAAACAATGTTTAATGTTGAAAAGGATAAAAATAGTGAAATTCGCTGGAAAATTTCCAATACAATATTTGGACCATTGAATGTTAGATTAAAAAAAATATATAGATTTTCTTTAATTTCATTTGTTTTTGTGCAAATCTATGACCAGCTTTATTTTTGTTCAAAGTTGGATCGATGTAGCTATGCTAAAATACCAGCTTTAAGACTTGAGCTACACAGGGATCCACTATCTCTAACAATCAGATTCCATAGAACAGAGCTGTGTGGTGGATACACAGAGGTGAAGGCTCATGAGAGGTGTAACATTGCCATACTGAGCTACAGCAACCGCAAGTTACTCCAACCAATCCTCTGTGCAACTGCCTCTGTCTCTCCACCCACTTTCAGTTATAGGCACAGCCTAGGAAAGGATATGTATTATAATGGGCGGGATAAGCAGATCTTCTTACCAATCAGACTGCCGGCCTAAACTGGAATGAGCTGGACAGTAATGTTCAGTGTGCAGATTTAGAAGTTCTATATACCCATAATGGTGCAAGATAGGCGGCAATCAGGTGTAATACAGGGCAAAGTAGGCGCAAAATAGGGTGCCAAATAAAGGTAGTACAAAGGGGATGAGGGTGCAAAATGGGCATTGTATGGGAAAGCAGAAGCATGATAGGCACCAAACACAGGGAAAAGTAGGCGCATAACAGAAGTAAAACAAGGGGTGTGTAGGTGCCAAATGGGTGCCAAATAGACGTAATACAAGAAAAAGTAAGTGCAAGATGGGTGCTATTACAGAGGTATTTTCTATAACGGGTACATAAAGCTCTCCACCCAGTGGCAGGGTAATATCAGCGGTGGTATTTAGTTCCCCGTCTTGGAATTTACCTCCAATGACAGCAGGTATTTAGTTCCCCGTCTTGGAATTTACCTCCAATGACAGCAGGAGGAGATTTAAAAGCAACAGCTGTCCCGGCACAGTATTGTGAGGGTGGGAGCCCTTGTCCTCATGCACACAGGGCATTCGAAAAAAAATGCGCTGCAAAGTCAGTACCAACGCCAGGGAAAAGTGGCGTTAAAAATGCTCTTTTTGAAGCGTTTGCTGTTAATGCGTGTTTAGCTGTGTTAGTATTTAGCAGCGTTTTTTCAAAAGAACAAAGCCCTCTTCTATTTTCCACTCCCACATTTCCCACAATGTCAAAATAAATATGCTAAACAACATGTATTGGTGCCATTTTGATTGGAGAGAGAGAGAGAGGAGGGAGAGCTTCTGAGAGTATCTGCAAGTTTTTGGAGTTTTTGATTGCTGTTATGGATCCTGTCATTCAGATAATGTATGCGACCATTGTTTGTCTTACGGAGGCTGCAGAGAAGGAGACAGCTGGAGGAGGAGAGAAGCCGCAATCGTTGTAGTTTCTAGACACATCCTATTGTATCCCAGCGTCTCTCTTTGGGGTACTTTACCAACTCACATCCTGCAAAATTTCTGAACTTCACGCAGATGTATCTTCCTGCCTTTGAGGACCTGCTGGAGAGGCTCAGACCAAGGCTGGAAAGGATGGACACTAATATCACCCAAGGAACGGCTGCTTGTGACACTCAAGTTACATTTATTTTATCATGGAAAATGTACAGATATATATTATTTTTTGTTTAGTCATTTGCGTTTAGTTTAATTTTTTCCCATTTTATTTTTTTAATTTCTACTATATTTGAAATGACGATTTTTTTTTTGTATGATGATTTTTTTTTTTACATTTTTATAAGATTTTAGGTTTCTCGCTACAGTACAAACCTTTGTGTCTTTACACCACTACTTCCTTCTTGGCGCCTCCACAGCGGCCAAGGTAACAAGGGAAACCTGTGCAGCAATATAGGAGGAGTTGAAGGAAGTGGTCATGCCTGAGCCTACTGAAGACCTCTGGAAAGCTGTTGCCGACGAGTTTTAGAAGAAAACCCAGTTCCCCAATTGCATAGGTGCTGTTGACGGCAAACACATCAGCGAAAGAAGCCTCCTCACTCAGGATCGCTATACTTCTGTAGCACTACCCCCTTGAGGGTTGCTGTTTAGTGTCTGTTCTCCCGCACTGCTTTGACCCTGTGAACCGTCCAGCCCTCCTGACAATCTAGGTTCAGATATAATATATACACCTTTAAGTAATGCACTGACACAGAATGAAGGAGTTTTAACTTTTACTTCAAGAATAGACGTGCAGAATTATGTCAGTCAGCTAAACCCTGGATAAGCCACCAGAGTTCAGTAAGACTGACATCAAACAATAAGGGAAACAGAATGTTATAACATCAAAATATATCACTAAAGACAATCTTCTATAATATGCAAGTACATCTTCTCAGTTATATTATCAGACAGCACTCAAACTAAAGAGGAACTCTGAGCTGACCTATACCCTGTGTATCCTAATGAGAGATATGATAATAGGAAAACCAGAACGTGTCCCCTTTAAGAGTAACCATACAATAATTTCCCCCCTTGCAAGGCCTTGCTATATTCTTCACCGGCAGTTGGAGTTTATGTGTAAAGCAATTCCCAATGTGGCTTGATATATAACAAAGGAAACAGAATGATAGATTGTAATCCTAAGAGATCTGATATCTGCTTCAGTGTCTGTGTTCAACGTAATAAGGAACTGTAAAACTTGCAGTCTGTACCTGGAGCAGGTACCCTCTCACCAAATCCTGATGTCCGTCTGTGAGGGCCCTTGGGAATAGGCAATGCAGTCCTCCACGCTCTGTGGTCTAAAAATGGCTGCGCTCTGCTGCTTCAAGGTATTCGGCCGACCTCCACTCTATCAGCATTACGAGATGTCTGCTCTGCAGTGATGGACATCCGTTCCGCCGAGGCTGAGTCTGCGAGCGGGTCAGGCAATGTGCAGTAGGCCGCAATCTGCTGTCTCTCTTACTAAACAGCAGACCGATGTGCACATGATGGGTCCCAGGAGCAAGAGGCCATAAGTCTGTTTAGCAGATACCTTTATAGTTCCTCCCAAGATCCTCCACTGTCCTCTTTGCTTGCTGGGAGAGGAGGTTTCATGAGTAATCCAGCCACATGATCATCACCCTGTAAAAGGCCACAGTTCCCACAATGTCACTCTTCCAGTCTCTGCAAAATGACAATCCCTTCCTGAAACACATGCTAGAGGGACACAGAGACGATCCCAAGGAACAAAAGATAAGTCTGCATATTCAGAACATGGTAGTCTGGTCCCAGCTACACTTCAATTACAAAAAGTATTTTTCAGTGGTCCTCCTGGCATTTGATGATGGCCACCTACGATTTATAGCTGTGGATGTTGGAGTGTAAGGCAGCTAAGGTGATGCCCGTATCTTTCGAGTGTCTGTCCTTGAACGTCTTCTACATGAAGGATGCCTTAACATTCCACCCAGCAGGCCTCTACCCTGCACAGAAGAACGCAGTTTACCCTTGGTTATGGTAGTGGATGAGGCCTTTGGACTGGCCAAAAAATTTATTGAGGCCATACCGTGGCTACAGTCTCAGTCAGAAACAAAAAATCTTCAACTATCGGCTCAGCCGTACATGCCACGTTATTGAATGTGCCTTCAGCGGCAGAGTACTGCCGACATGTATACAGATGTAGATTATAGATGGTGAAGGCTCCTGGTTATAATGTTTTGGCCCTTGATGTAATGCAAAAACCTACTGCCCTTTTGTAATGTTCTGGTACCTCTGGTACCCTTATTCCACTTTCCAATTCAGTGTATGCGTCCCACCATTCTCTTCTGGTAGGTGCGCATACACCTTTAAGACCGATGCTGTCATCACTGAGCGCCGCAGAGCGGCTATTTCAACCGCCGGCATTCTCACTCACATGTTCGTTCAACCTGCCTTGAAGCTCATATGCTTACAAGTGTACCTCGCTGTCGGAACCTCGCTGCTGATCCCTGTATCCCGCTACCGGATCACTCGCTCATACCGAACCTCTCTACTACTGCTTGCTATTAGTGATAAGTACCCCGCAGGGGAATCCTCCATAACCTTCCTACTAAGCTTACACTATCTAGCTCTGCATATTAAGGACTGTAACTATCATCTGCACTGTTGTTTAGATTGCTAGCTCTTGAGCCTACTAACATCTATCCTTGCACTGGGTTAGTCTCTCCTGTATGTCATCTGCTGTCCTACCACCTACTACCATACATGATTGCTAACCTATCTGCATCCTACCTGTTACCATCTATACTCTCATGAACATTTCTCTCAAGTGCTGTTCACCTATTGTCACTGTTCATACCTGTCTCTTCAGCTCATCACCATTATACTGCTATATACATCTATCACTCCAGGAACATCTTATTGAGTGTGTATATTTGTATGCTGAATCAGACAGACCACAGTGATGAGTCTTGGGAGTTGGAATTGGTATTTCAACGTATCTCTACATGACTGCTGAGTGGAGTTTTTCTGCAGCTGCAAATCCATCTTGTTTCAGAAAACGCAGGAGCGTTACACCTTTTTAATTTTAATGGTGGTGTGCCAAAAAAATACAAGTAGTAGAAAGGTGAAAAAATAGGCGCTGGTAATCAGGTAATCAGTGGTGGTGTTCCAGGTGTGTTAGGGGGTATTAGATTGTCTACACCAATCAATTATGTCCATAGAGATAAACCTTGTTTACCAATAAATAAATAAATGGTGGACTTTAAAATCATCTATAATACCATAATGTGAACCTTTTGTAATAACAACCTAGTAAAAAGGTGAAATATATATCTCTGTATCTATATAAAAATAGGTGACTTTTAGTGATAATAAAAATGCAATTAGTGACACTTGTGTTATAAAACCTTGTATGACATAAAAACGCATGTAATTAGCAATAAAATCTATAAGGCTGCATTCACACTTGAGCGTAGTGTTTTCGCACGTTTTTTACTGCGATTTTACCGCGATTTTTACCGCGATTTTCAGGCGTTTTTGGAGGCAGGCATTGACATCTATCAAAAACGCTGGTAATCAGCCCAAAAAGAAGCTCATGTACTTTTTTCAGCTACAGGCATTTTGCAAAACACTTAGATGTGAACAGGGCCATTTAAATGAATGGGGTTTTACTTGTTGGGCGTTTTGGAACGTTTTTTTTTTAGCGTTTTTGGAGCTGAAAAACGCTCAAAAACACCCAGATGTGAATGGAGCCTAAAATCTGTAAATCATTTGTATTTTTGTGCGATAGGTGAAAGAAAGTCCGTGATAAATTGCAATTAGTGACACTTGTGTTGTAAAACCTTGTTTGACATAAAAACGCATGTAATTAGCAATAAAATCTATAATTCATTTATATTTTTGTGCAATAGGTAAAAAAAAGTCTGTGGTGATTAAATAAAATCTTCAAAGTGCTTTTGTGCTCTTGATAAAATTCAGCAATATTTGCTTCTTACCAGATGGCTTTAGGCCACAAGGACCCAGATCGCTTTTGATCCCTTTAAGGATAGATCAATCCTCCACCGGGTTTATCCAATCCAGGGATAGATGGTAGATGTTCCAATCTGGATCTGGACCGCAGGATAGGGTCCAAAGCAGATGTATATGGGAAAATATGATAGGGAAGCCAAAATATAGTGTAAATCCGTTTTTATTATAGTGACAAAATAAAAGATAAAATTGGCTTCTTACAGTGTATAGTGCCTTCTCCTGGCACTAGGTGGAAGCGCTGCAATATGTTTTGGGTGTATAGAAGTGACCACTCTGGTGCTCTGTAATAGGATACAGTTTCCTTCCCGGCCCCTGTAGTGTGGCAGCGGTGGCGTGCGTT
Source organism: Pelophylax lessonae (assembly GCF_965119305.1). Taxonomy (NCBI): domain Eukaryota; kingdom Metazoa; phylum Chordata; class Amphibia; order Anura; family Ranidae; genus Pelophylax; species Pelophylax lessonae. The sequence continues at coordinate 120,801,067 of NC_138774.1, read as the reverse complement.
GTGAAGACCAAAGCAGGAAATTACGTCGCTGGTTAACTCAGTTTACAGACCACAATGCATTTCGCGGTTATCGCATCCTCAGGAAGTCTCAGATGTGGAGAATGCCATCAAACTGGTACTGGCATGCGGTGTCCTTCACAACTTGCAATTTATGGACTTGAGGTCAACTTCACGGGTTATGACCATCAACAATCAGTTTGCAGATTTTTTTTGTAGATGGAGAAGTGTCATGGCAGGATCAATATGTGTGATATATTTTTGGATGTTTCCCTAATTCTCTCTGCTTTCTGTCTTCTTCAACATTTTTTTTTCTTTGAATACGTTTTTTTCAAATTTGTGCCTGGTCTTTTGATTTCTATTGTTCCTTTGTCCTTTTCCTCTGCAGGAGGCAAGCATATGCAGCCCCCTTTTGGGCTGTGCATACGTTTACCTCACGCAGGGGAAAATGTGTCCCTTTCCTCTGCGGGAAGCAAGTGTATGCTGACCAACTTTGGGGTGTGCACACGTTTACCCCACCCAGAGGAAAATGTGTCCTTTTCCTCTGCGGGAGGCAAGGGTATGCAGTAACCCTTTGGGTTGTGCATACGTTTACCCCACACAGAGTAAACTGTGCTCTTTTTATTTTTTTACTTCTGTTTGAGATAATGCACATTACACATAGATATGTACAGATTTTGTTCATACTAAAAAAAAAAAAGAAAAAATTTGATACAACAGGACAATATATCAGTTCAACCGTTTTATTTGGAAAAGAGAAAATACAAATGTAGAAGAGGGCAATGAAAATTAGCCCTAAAGCTGTTAGTACATGTTGGATGACTTATCGCCTTGGTCACCATGTAGGGATTGGGGACGGGGGACAGAGACTTCAGGGTGTGAGTAGGTAGCTAGGGGCAGGCGCGCAGGACCAAAATCAGGGTGGAATTGGAAAATGAAGGAAGTGAGGTAGCTGTGGGATCGGGAAAGAAATGGGAAGTTTGGATGGTAAGAAGGAGGAGGAAAGTCACATGAGGAATGGGGTGATAAAAGGAGGTCTGGGACTGGGTAAGTTGAGGCTGACATTGAAGAGGGGGCTGATGTTGAGAGGGGGGTACTAGCACACTTGTATAAAGTACTCGAAACCTACTTGAGTAAAAGTACAAGTGCTCTATCAAAAAGTGACTTGAGTAGAAGTACTAAAGTATTCAACATTTTTTGTACTTAAGTATTGCAAGTAATTTTTTTTTAAATTTTGCTACTCAAGTACTGAAAGTAAAAGTACCAGTAGTTTTTTTAAAAAAAATTGCTACTCAAGTACTGAAAGTAAAAGTACAAGTACTGTGTTATGTAGTTATTAAAGAAAGAAGTCAAAAGTTTGAACATCATATTGTTTTTTTATTATTTCAAATGATTAACCTAAAGGACAATCACAATCCCTTTGGCTGTAACTTTTTGTAAACAAAAACAGATAAAGTATGTCCCTCCCTCTCCCCTTTAAAGCATCCCTCCTTCTCTTCCCTACATGTTTTTTTTTTCTCCACAGCTTATCGGTGCGCAAAATCATATATAAACCAATGTGATATGCAACAATATATTCCAATAATGAAATAAAGGAAGAGTGTATGAAATCAAAGTCAATAAAAAGTCCATATATATATATATATATATATATATATAATGCCATAATACCATATAGATGTGACAAAACAAGATGAATATATTTTCAAAGGTGCAGGAATCAAACAGGTGCTATTCCAAATAATAGGTGCAGACTCCCACCACCTTGTGGATTTCCCCCTTACCCGGCGGATGAAGGTAAGTGCAAAATAATATCCAAATAGACTCTTCCAGTGAAACAAAACTGCAAAACCTGTGCTCTCAACTTCCAGTGAAAAAAGCAAAATCAGTCTCTTACTGTACGCTTGTGACTCTCCTTGGTTGGGGGAGGTTCTCTTTCCCCTTAACAGCAGATATGTAGACCATTTTATTTATACATACAGTAGCATTTATTTTCGTATGCGCTGATTTAAACATGACATTATACACTTTTTTTTGAACTTCATGAAACCTGCCATCTACTGTTCTGGCAGTGGTAATTTTTATAATAATAATGCAGCACAAAAAAAAAAAAAATATTGGAGTTGAAGTATTGAAATCATCGAAAAAATGTAGTGAAGTAAAAGTGGAAGTAGGAGAAAAAAAATCGACTCCAGGAAAGTACAGATACCACCTTTCGGTACTTAAGTACATTAGTAAAGTAGTTCTACTTAATTACTATACATCTCTGGGTACTAGTACTGCTGAGGTCCCGGGGGACATTGGGGGATCCTGAAAAACATTGTATGGATTGCTTGCTGGCCACCACTTAATTTTGCATGCCTATACTGCATTGCAACTGCATACATGCTATCCATACAATGCTTATTCTGGTCTCCCCCAATGTCCTCCAGGATATGGTATAAAGTGCAGCAGAAGATCCAAGAAGGTATCAACGCTGCGCCTCTCCTGCTTTACATCTTGCAGTAGCGCTAGTATCCTGTCTTCAGTTTTATAACTGAAATCGCTCCCCTCTGACTCTAATTGCAGTCAAGGCCACAGCCACATATACATAACGTTCGACCTGCGCCAGTGAAAGAGTCAAGTACATTCAATCTTATGAAAAAAGTTTCAACTGTGGCTGTAGTTAGTCTTTTTAGGAAGTATGCAGGATAGTTCAATCCCTGGGGTTAGTGGAGATGGATGATGGAGGTGGCTGCAGGCTTCATACAGAGCTAGAGGGACTCTGCAACAGACAAAAAGGGGTAGGAGAAGAAAAGCAGCGCCACCTCAGTGTAGATTAAAAGGTTATTTATTACATAAAAACAACGTAGTAACTCACACAGAGGAAATAGTTGATCAGCAAATGGTAATAGTTCTTCTGCAACACTGCAGGGATGTTCGGGAAGTACACTGTGCCGGCCGTGGTCCTGGCTGTGCCGGTGGAGTCCGACACTTCCTGTGGCCACAGCCACGCACACTGGCACATCCTTGGCTGGTTGATGGCAAATCCGGTTCTGTTAACCACTTGCCGACTGCTCACAGTAAATTTACTGTGGCAGTCAGCCCCTCACAGGCAGAGTGACGTAGATCTACATCGCTAGCCTGTGAGGGTCTAGGGAGCGAGCGCGCGCCCCCGGAGGCGCGCTCCCACTCCCGCGTGGTCACGGACCCCCCTGCGCGTGTGACCGGCGGACCCGTCGCTGCAGAGGGAGAAAGTCAGGCGGCTAGTGTAAACAAGCCGCCTGTCATTCTCCCCTGTGTAGAAACAGTGATCACACAGTTCTACTATGTAGGACCGTTGATCACTGTTTCTACAGCTCAAGCCACAGCCAATCACAGTTAGAATCACGCCCCTAGGGACACACACAGCCCCTCCCTCTCAAATAAAGTTAACCCCTTCACTACCAGTGTCATTTTGCAGTAACAGTGCATATGTATAGCACTGATTACTGCAGTAATGTCACTGGTAACCCCAAAAGTGTCAAAAATGTCAGTCAAGGGTCCGATCTGTCCGCCGCAACGTCGCAGTACCGCAAAAAAAATCGCAGATTGCCGCCATTACGCGTTAAAAAAAAACAACAAAAATGACAAAAATCTTTCCCTTTGTTAGTAAACGCGATAACTTTTGCCCAAACCAATCAAAATACGCTTTTTGCGATTTTTTTTTTTTACCAAACATATGTAGCATAAAACAAATTGACCGAAAATGTTAAAAAATTTTGATTTTTACATTTTTTTTTGGGAATTTCATATTAAAAAATGTGAAAAATATTGCTATTTTTGCAAAATTGACGCTCTTTTTTTGTTTATAGCGCATGATTAAAAAATCGCACAGGTGATCAAATACCACCAAAAGAAAGCTCTGTTTGTGGGAAAAAAGGACGTCAAATTTGTTTAGGTACAGCGTCGCACGACCGCTCAATTGTCCGTTAAAATCACCGAATCGCAAAATAGGCCCTGGTCAGGAAGGGGGTAAAATCTTCCGGGGCTTAAGTGGTTAATACCTGAAAAAAATTTGAAAATGTTCAGATAGATAGATAGATAGATAGATAGATAGATAGATAGATAGATAGATAGATAGATAGACAGACAGACAGACAGTTACCTGACAAGTGGAATCATCTGATGCCACACTTGCTCAATGGAGGGACGCAAGGCTAGTGTTGCCTGTGGCACTGGTTGGTGATTCCACTGCCAGCTCTGGTTCCACTGCCTCCTCCATCGATAGAACATTCTCGATGTTGGATGTTGTCCTGAATAGAGGAAAAAATAAGATTAAAGCAGATCTTCACTGTATCTGAGCACCACAAACCAAAAAGACTAATTTAATTCATTTTTAATATTCAAACTCCCCTATCCATCCATGTCTCCATGATCTATTTTGGTGAGAAATCACTTTGAACAAAAAACACACTCCTAGAATTTCTGTCCGTAGCCATATTGAGTAAGGGCAGATGATTTATGTAACATTTACTTCCTGCCCTTAGCTCAAGTATGCATACAGGAGAGTGTTCTCAGCTGAGAAAACCGCTCCTTATCTCCTCCCCTCCTGAAGACTCCTGGGATTTATAACAACATTTGCCTAGGCAGGAAACTAGAAAGTAACTGAAGAAATGAAAAAAAAAAACATTTAAAACAAGTAAATATGGTATAATTTCCTATCTAATTACTAATGCTAGCAGCATGACGAATAAAAATAATCAATGTTGATTGAGGGAGTGAAGTTCCACTTTAAAGAGGAAGTAAACTCAAAAAAAAAATCTGAGAAAAAAAAAGCCCTGTAAAGAGAAAGGCATAATGAGCTAGTATGCATCGCATACTAGCTCATTACGTAGTACTTACCTTAAAACGAAGCCCCCGCCGTGCCGCCACCTCAGCGACAGGACGGCGACATGTCCTGCCGTCCCGCTTCCGGGTTCGCGTCCTCCGGCCATCTGATTGGCCGGAGGCGCGATTACATCACTCCCGCGCATGCGCGCGGGAGCCGCCGTTCACGGCACTGAGCTCTGAAGGAACGGCACGGGTGGCCGTTCCCTCAGAGCGCCTGCGCCGATGACGTCATCGGCAGTTTGCGCTGTAAATATCTCCTAAACGGTGCTAGTTTGGGAGATATTTATAGCACCTATAGGTAAGCCTTAATATAGGCTTACCTATAGGTAAAAGTTATACAAGAGGGTTTACAACCTCTTTAATTAGCTAGAAAGAAATAGCTAAAAATGATCCCTGTCTAAAAACATAGAAAAAAAAGGCTGAAGAAAAAATTGGGAACAAAACTTATTTTTTTCATAAAAAAGCAGCAATTAAATAAACAATGGCTGCCGAGGTCTTTTAGACAGAACTAATTTCAGTGGTATTTGCCCATATAGAGCTATGGGATGTTTCTCAGGGCCTTAAAAATGAAAGGTTACACAAAGCGAAGTTATGGATGGACATCAGTTCAGCACTGACACCCAACTGGGAGCATTAGAGCAGGGCACAAAGGGAAATATATATATATATATATATATATATATATATATACACAGTATCTCACAAAAGTGAGTGCACCCCTCACATTTTTGTAAATATTTTATTATATCTTTTCATGTGACAAACACTTTTGAGGAGCTGGTGCTTCACTTCGCATTGCCTTTTCCTCCTCTGTTTAATCCCTCCACATGCGGTCCCATAACAATTTCAACAGTCGCTAAAATATTTTACAAAAAAAAACAAAAGAAAAGTGGAAAAAAAAGGGTTAATATGCATTCTTAATTAACATTACACAAATAACATATCACGCATTAAATAAAGAGGAACTTACTTTTTCCCTTTTCCGTGCATTGTTTAAATTCTCCCAGTCTGGTGTCAGCGCTAAACTGATGTCTATCCATAACTTGGTTTTCCATATCTTGTCATTATACAGGGCACATGACTCATCCCACAGCTCTGCATGAGCCTCCACCGCCGATATTAGTTCTGAATGAGAGATCTCGGCAGCCATCTTCCCTCTAGTGGCAACTCTAGAAGCAATATATAGGGGGGGGGGGCACTCATAATTTTCACCACTATATATACCACTGAAAAAAACAAAATAAGTATATATATATATTTATGTAAGGTTACTAAATACGAGAGTAATGCAGTATGCAATAATACCTTTTTATTGTGCTAACCTAACACTTAAAAGACAAGCTTTCAAGAGTTTTCCTTTCTTCCTCAGGTATTGCTTCAGACCCAAGAACAAGGAAAAAGCTTAAATGCTTTTCTTTTTTAGGGTTAAAGCAATTTAAGCAAACATTTTACCCAGTAATAACCCCTAGTTTTGGTACCAGTTTACGCAGTAATAGTCCATAGTATTGGTTCCAGTTTACAGAGTAATATCCCCGAGTATTGGTGGCAGTTTACGCAGTATTAACCCCTACTATTGGTGCCAGTTTACGCAGTAATAGCCCCTAGTATTGGTGCCAGTGTATGCAGTAATAACACCCAGCATTGGTGCCAGTGTATGCAGTAATAACACCCAGCATTGGTGCCAGTTTACACAGTAAGAGCCCTAGTAATGGTGTCACTTTATGCAGTAATAGCCCCTAGTATTGGAGGCAGTTTACAGAGTAATAGCCTCTAGTATTGGTGCCAGTTTATGCAGTAATAACCCCTAGTATAGGTGACAGTTTACGCAGTAATAGCCACTTGTATTGGTGCCAGTTTACATAGTGATAGCCCCTAGTTCATGCAGTAATAGCTTCTAGTAATGGTGACAGTTTACGCAGTAATAGCTCCTAGTATTGGTGCCACTTTATGCAGTAATAGCCCCTAGTATTGGTGCCAGTTTACAGAGTAATAGCCCCTAGTATTGGTGCCAGTTTATGCAGTAATAACCCCTAGTATTGGTGCCAGTTTAAACAGTAATAGCCCCTAATATTAATGCCAGTTTATACAGTAATAACCCTAGTAGTAATGGTGCCAGTTTTTGCAGTAATAGACCCTAGTATTGGTGGCAGTTTACACAGTAATGACCTGGCCCATCGCCCGTAGACGTCATTGGTGATTAAACGCATCGGAAGTGGCTTCAAGGTGACGTCATCATGCATGCAGAGCCGTGAACGAGTGTTTGTAAGCCGACAACTTGCTGGAACGATACATTGTATATGTCTTTTATTGACATTCTAAAGGTAATTGTAGCCATCTATTTTTAAAATAAACATCATATTGATTTTGATGGACTTCACTATAGGAGCCTTTTTATTTATCTATTTTGGAGTTCACATGGAATCCCATGTCTGTGGTCAACACTTTTACCTGTGATGATCATCCATATCCACTTGTCTGCTTGAGCTCATTTGACCAATATAACCTATGGTCCTGTTGATCTGGTAAGAGGCATTTGCTGACGAGTGTCGATGGTGGTAATTCTCATTTTGGTCTTTGTTTGCACTGTCTTTCTCATTGAAGATTAGATTTATCACCTTATTGGACTTTTTTGCACAATCTTTTTGCACTATTTGTTTATACTAATTTCAATATAATTTATTATTCAAAGTTTAAATGTTATTACATTGATCTTATTTAGCGCACATTAGCACACCTTAGCGCCACTTTTTTATGTATTAATTGTTGTTGGACTGGTATCACAGATTTTTTAGTGGCTGCTTTTAAATTTTTTCTGAGCGCCGATATATTTTGTTTTATTACGCAGTAATAGCCCTTTAGTATTGCTGCCAGTTTACACTGTAATAACCCCTAGTATTTGTGCCAGTTTACGCAGTAATAAAACTTAGTATTGGTGCCAGTTTACACAGTAATAGCCCCTAGTATTGGTGCCAGTTTACGCAGTAATAGCCTCTGGTATTGGTGCCAGTTTACGCAGTAATTGCCCCTAGTATTGGTGCCAGTTTATGCAGTAATAGCCCCCAGCATTGGTGCCAGTTTACACAGTAATAACACCTAGTAATGGTGCCAGTTTATGCAGTAAAAGCCCCTAATATTGATGTCAGTTTATGCGCTAATAGCACCTAGTATTGGTGCCAGTTTACGCAGTAATAGCCCCTAGTTTTAGTGCCAGTTTACGCAGAAATAACATCTAGTAATGGTGCCAGTGTATGCGGTAATAGCCCCTAGTATTGGTGCCAGTTTACGCAGTAATAGCCCCTAGTGTTGGTGCCAGTTTACGCAGTAATAGCCCCTAGTATTGGTGCCAGTTTATGCAGTAATATCCCCTAGTATTGGTGCCAGTTTATGCAGTAATAACTCCTAGTAATGGTACCAGTTTATGCAGTAATAACCCCTACAAATGGTGTCAGTTTATACGGTAATAGCACCTAGTATTGGTGCCAGTTTATGCAGTAATAGCCCCTAGTTTTAGTGCCAGTTTACACAGTAATAACATCTAGTAATGGTGCCAGTGTATGCGGTAATAGCCCCTAGTATTGGTGCCAGTTTACGCAGTAATAGCCCCTAGTGTTGGTGCCAGTTTACGCAGTAATAACCCCTAGTATTGGTGCCAGTTTATACAGTATTATCCCCTAGTATTGGTGCCAGTTTATGCAGTAATAACTCCTAGTAATGGTGCCAGTTTATGCAGTAATAAACCCTACTAATGGTGTCAGTTTATGCGGTATTAGCCCCTACTTTTGGTGGCAGTTTACAAAGTAATAACACCTAGTATTGGTGCCAGGTTGCGCAGTTATAAAGCCTAGTATCGGTGCCAGTTTACACAGTATTAGCCCTTAGTATTGGTGCCATGTTACGCACTAATTAAGCCTAGTATTGGTGCCAGTTTACGCAGTAATAACCCCTAGTATTGGTGCAAGTTGATGCAGTAATAAAGCCTAGTATTGGTGCCAGTTTATGCAGTAATAACGTCTAGTATTGAGGCCATGCTCTCAGTGCAGAGCAAGTAGGGAAGAATAGTGAGACCTGCCAACCACAGTGATGAAAGTGTTAAGGCCAGCCATGACACTTTTATCAACTTCATGTAAGATCCTTATGATTTCCCCTGTGGGTCTCCTAATGCGCTACAGTACAGTGCACCTCTCCATCTGGGACTCCTTCCCTCTGCCACACACCACAGCAAAACTAAGGGGGGAAGGCTGCTACAGTGCACCTTTCTATTTTGGACTCATGCCCCTACAGCAGAGGTGCCCAACCTTTTGAGGAGGGAGGGCCACTTTAACAACTTGGTAACCAGTCGCAGGCCATGATGAGTGGAGCAGGCAGGTGACAGGTCCGTGTCCAGGTTCATGTCAACGCAGCATATGCAGAGCAGACACGAACACAGCCCGCTCTACTCTATGGACCCTTCGATCCGATCCACCCAGACAGAAGGGGACGGATCCCCTTCTGTTTTTTTAAGTGGATCGGCGAAGATAGGCGGGTGTAAACGGGGACAAGTCCGTTTACATCTGCCACTCTATAGAGGGGAATGGAGGGTCTGATTGGGTTCACCTGAAAAACAAACTGGCGGACCTGATTGGATCGATTGTGTAAAAGGGGCCTAAGGCTGCTTTCAGAAGGATTCACTGTGATTTACCTGCACCTCAACTAACCTCAATCTTCACTTCTTTCTCAGGATTCCTGCAGGTACCGCTGGCTGCTGCTGTCCAACAGGCGGGTATAGCTAGTGGCTGCTGCTGGCTGTCCTCCAGGGCTGGTACTGCTGGTCGGTACTGCTGGCTTGTACTGTTGGCAGGTACTGCCGGTGGGTACTGCTGGCGGGTACCGCTGGCTGGTACTGTTGGCGAGTACTGCTGGTGGGTACTGCTGGCGGGTACTGCAGGTGGGTACTTCTGGCTAGTACTGCTGGCAGGTACTGCTGGTGGTTACTGCTGGTGGTTACTGCTAGTGGGTATTGCTGGCTGGTACTGCTGGTGGGTACTGCAGGCAGGTACTGCTGGCGGGTACTGTTGGTGGGTACTACTGGCTGGTAGTGCTGATGGGTACTGCTGGCTGGTACAGCTGGCTCCTCTGAGACACCAGCGGAGTGTGACAGGAGCAGCGCCGGGGGAAGCATGTGGCTGCAGTAGAGAGTAGAGCCGATGATTCCTTTATCTCCCCTGTCACAGGCAGAGTACATTTAGTATCACTCCGCCTGTGGCAGGAGCCAGAACTATACAGGAAGCATCAGCTCTGCTTCCTCTAGTGCGGCTCCGTTCTTCACAATAATGCTTGGGGATGGCGTGTCGGGAACCCACAATTTGGGCTTACTGACCCGCCATCCCAGAGCAGGAGGTGGGATCCTGTTTGGAGGGCACATGGGGGGCACATCATAATGTTGGGGGGCATTGCCCCCTCTGGCCCCCACCTAGTGACACCACTGCTTCCCTCTCTTCTTTCTCTCCCCACGCAATCACACTGCTGAGCAAAGGACTCTTAGGTAATGTGCAGACAAGAATTTCCTGGGTTTGCTGATATTACAGTGACCAATCACATAACTACAGCTTAAAAATGCTTTATGAAAAAAAAAAAAATGCTTTATGCAGCTTAATGCGGTATACAGCGCTAACATGCGTTTAGCTGCCTCAGGCATTTTTATAGCTATAACGCTGGTCTTCAGAACGCGCTGAGGAATGTGCATGAGGAACAAATGTTCTGTAGCATGCACCTATCACTGACTCCTCCCCTCTTCAGAACTCAGCCTAGGACAACACAGAGATCAGCATGGAGGCAAGGCTGTATGTGTTCCGCCTCCTCACCATCGGCACCAAGGAGAAAACCAGTACAGGGAGTGTAGAGATGGTGACGAGGATAAATGTACCTGTATGTATCATTGTGGGTAGGATTTTGTTAGGTGTGTATGGCTGTGAGTGAGGGTGTGCTGATGAAGTACCTCATAGGGGGTACTGCTGTGTTTTTAATAAAAAGTCATAGGGATGCAGCGCAGAAAGTTGTATATCTTCCTAACCCCTGCACTATGCATGTTAGTACTCCTGACTGCTACACTCAGTTCACTGGGATGTAAATGACTTTTACTCCTGCTTTGTAAACTCTCTACATTACTTCTGACCCCTGCAGTCTGTACGTTACAGGCTCCTGACCCCTGCAGTCTGTACGTTACAGGCTCCTGACCCCTGCAGTCTATACTTTATACACTCCTGACCCCTGCAGCCTGTACATTATACGCTCCTGACCCCTGCAGTCTATATGTTACATGCTCCTGACCCCTGTAGTATGTGCACTAAATGCTCCTGACCCTTACAGTCTAAACATTACCCGCTTCTGACACTTGTAGTCTTTACGTTACATGCTACTGACCCCTGCAGTCTTTATGTTACATGCCTCTGACCCCTGCAGTCTGTATGTTACACGTTCCTGACCCATGCACTTTGTACATTACACGCTCCTGATCCCTGCACGTTATACACTCCTAATTCTTTCTCTCTGTACGTTACACGCTCCTGACTCCTTCACTCTGTAAGTTACACACTCCTGACTCATGCATAGTGCACGCTCCTGACCCATGCAGGCTGTACATTACAGGCTCCTGATCCATTCAAGCTGCAAGTTAAACACTCCTGGCCCATGCACTCTGTACGTTACACGCTCATGAACCATGCACTCTGTACGTTACACACTCCTGACCCATGCACTCTGTATGTTACACGCTCCTGACCCATGCACTCTGTACATTACACGCTCCTGACCCATGCACTCTGTACGTTGCACGCTCCTGACCCATGCACTCTGTACGTTGCACGCTCCTGACCCATGCACTCTGTACGTTTGCACGCTCCTGACCCATGCATTCTGTACGTTACACGCTCCTGACCCATGCACAGAGTGTACTTTACACTCTCCTGACCCATGCACAGTGTACTTTACACGCTCCTGACCCCTGTACATTAGTATGATGATCAGGTGTGGGTAAGACGACTGGGCGCACATATCACAGAAGCAGGGAGGAGCTCCCTTTCACATCTTTACCCTGGGCATATAGGAATATATATTGTGTTTGACAGGGACTGCAGCTTGTAAAAGAGTAGTGTGTACAGTAAGCCTTTTACAAAGCATTTGCACAGCTTTCAGCAAGCTTTGTTGAAGCTTTTAAAGTACCATTCAGCTCTAGTTTGTAAAAGGTGAACACATGGTTGTGTTAATTGTCAGTTTAAACAAGCTGCTAACAGGCTTCAGCATTATTTGGAGCTTGTTGAAAGCCTGCTGAAGCCTTCTAGCAGCATGTTTAAAGTGGCAATTAGTACTCTCATTAAGATCTGTGTTCACCATTTACAAACTGGAGTTGAATGGTACTTTAAAAGCTTCAAGAAAACTTGCTTTTCACTTTGCTCCTGTCAGCTTGTCAGTCGCTTTTATTGATTTCAATGATAATGATCTGTAACAGCACGTATAGCATTTATGGCGTGTTAGTGAAGCATTGTAAAAAAGTGTTAGCTGGGTGCTGGGGGAGAGGCAGTGGATGTTCCTGTATCCCATAATGCACTAGGAAATAATAGAGAATTAGGACAGGGCAGCTCCATACACTTCCTGGTTGTACAGAGCAGCTGTGTGGTAACACTTTTTGTGTCAGCAAAGTTGAGCTGGACCAAGCCAAGTGTCAAAGAGATCAAAGCATAGAAATCCATCTTGCAGAGAATTCACAAAAATGCCCTCTATCACACTACAACCTAACCATGCTTCAAAGTAGATCATTTCCTTTACATCACTTCCCCTTTATGCACTTTACACTAGAAAAGCAATGAAGGCATTTCAAGTATTTGTGAAGCGTTTTCAGAAATCTCAAAAAAGTGCTGCACTGCTCAAATCAAGAAATAACAATAACCACATAGAAAAATACTACTAAACATATAACTTGTAATACCATGTTAACAATGTTGTGAATCAAATTAGCATCAAAACTCCACCCCAAACTGGAATGTTGTGATTGTGATTGACTAATGATGTCACAATAATTGACTCAGCCAATCAGAAGAATCTTTGTATTCATTGATAGAATACAAAGCTGCCTATGAATGGTGAGTGCCGCTGTCAGAATAGTGTCCCGGCAGGGGAGACTCTTCCATTCACCTTAGTTCTTTTTCCTGCTCAGTCCTCTGGCTGGCCCATAAATGAGCACCTTGTATATGCGGCTTCAGATGCCAGGTGATGGGAGCAGGAACCCAATCTATTGGACGCAGCAGCTGCACAGACACAGCTGCTTGTTCCAGTTTGACAGCCGTGCAGGTGAGGAGCCCCCAAATGCAGACAGTCTCCGAAAACAAGGAGCTTATGCAAAGGCTACTGGTGTCTGCCTGAGGCCTAACTGTGTATGGGCAGCTTTAGGGCCCTTTCACACCTAACCAAACGCAGTGGGATGCAGTTGGCTGCATTTTGGACTGCACTCCAACTGCATACAGTCCAAAATCAAGGTGATTTTATGGGCAAAGTTCACATTATTGCAGTGCAGCGAAGTAAAAAAAAAAAAAAAGAGCATGTTGCTTTTTTCTGCACCGCAAAAACGCAAAACGCATGCAAATGCACTGCAACGCATCACAGTGCACATGGAAGCCCAGGGAAAGAAAGTAGTGACGTCACAGGAGAAACGCAGATAGAAAAAAGTATGTAAATGCATGTATCTGTGCTAGGAAAAATGTGCAGTTTCTAGTGTGAATGGGACCTAAGTGTTCAGCACAAATGGTATCACGCTTTTACATCAGGAGTACAACAGACTACAACAATACACTAACAAATTTATCTTGCTAATTGTCATACATCATCCTCCTAGACATCCTCAGCCTTGGTGTGGCCAGAGACCATCATGATGGTTGGACAGGTAGGCATAGTATGACCATTGGAAGAGGTCATCCTGCTTTTGAGCGTATACAAACATGCATGCTAAGATCACCTGTGCAGTGTGTTTTATATCAAGAAGGAGGAGAAGGGAGTAGTTAGCCAAGAAGATTTTACATGTGAATAATCACTCTGTTTTTCATTAAATGAGGTCCATTCATTCAATGCAGAGCAGCCAAGTGTCACAATGCAGCAGTGGCAACAGTAATGAGCAGATATCTCACTACCATTTATATGGTGAAGCTATTCCTTTCATTTGGGAACCTATCAATAGTTCTTTTAAATTAAGGTAATTCACATATGAAGTTTGATGCTTTTTAGATAATGTAGGAATGTGGAAAATGGCCTGAAGCTATTTGGCGCTGCTCATTTTTGTGTTTTTATATTTAAATTTTTAATCTTCCCCAACTCACATTTGATTTCATCTGTTTATTTCTTATATTTTTTGCTGCCTTATTGAGTTGACTTTTCCAATGAGATTCTGAGGATAAAAATATTAAAACATAATAATATACTGCTGGCTACAAATAAAGTACAGGAAATTTGATATGAAGTGATAAGTTTCTGTCATGGCTATAAGGTTATGCTGTCATATAGGGCAGAGAGCTCAGCATAATAACTAAGGGAATATATCTTCCTATACAACCATGGCATGAAGTCTGTAAAAAGAAAAAAAGGCTGCAGAAGTTTTTAATTAAATTTTAAACCATGTGTATATTCAGTTGGTAATGTAAAACTTTGCTAACAGTCTATAGCAGGGTCTACACACAGAGTTTTTTTTTTTCGGTCAAGCAGCAAGTTGAAACAAAAACTCACAGATCCTCGCATCCACACAAGCAATGTAGATACAGGGATCTCCATTGCTGCGCTATTGTATTCTGACAGCAGGGATTCCCCTTACCAAGTCAAAATACGCCGATCAATGCTGCAGCTATTGGCTGTTTTTCCAGATATTCTGTTTGAAAGAAGCCAGTAGTTAGACCGACTACTGTTGAACAGACAGCGATACACACGTACCCAAATTTGGCCGGTTCCTACTGAACCAACCAAATTTCGGCACATGTATACCCAGATTACCTGGGATGGATATGTAAACATCAATAGAAGGGCTTAACTCCTTCCTGCCTGTCCTCTTTAAAAGTACTTAATGCCCAGGGGAAGGGGAAAGATCGGTTATTATGTGACTACTGTGATTGGCTGCCACAGTGGTCACATAATTGGAAACAGGCCCTGCCAGCTACCTATTTTACTTAGAAGTAAGAGCCATTTTTGGCAGCCCAGTCTTCGTGCTGGAAGCATGCTCCCAGCATATAAACATTGCCCACCCAACAACGCATGTGTAGGCATTAAAGCCCAGCTTTTGCCACCACACATATGGGTAATGCGGCATTAAGGGGTTGAAGGTGTAATATGTATGCTCTCCAATCACCTATGATGAACTCAATGTGACAGAGGAGAGTACACCCTGTGCATCTGTGGCCTGAAAGGCAGGATAGTGCTCCCTCCTGTGGCAATGGAGGGGGGGGGGAGTTGTTCGTCCCAATGGCTGCTCTATATATACAATAACTCGGTTGAGAGGCTGCAGAGGGTTTTAGAAAGGCTTTTTTTATGCCGTTTTGGCCTACATTCGTAGAACAGAAAGGCAGCCCTGGCTGAAAGGTAGGTTTAGCACACTATGCTGTTATACCCATATGGGACAACATAGTGTGCTTTTATGGGAAAGGTGAGCTGTTTGAAATTTTAGTTTTATTAGGGAAAATTCTGATTCAGGTTCCCCTTAGTGCTGATCACAACAACAAAAGTGGTAATTTAGTCACATGAGCAATACTAAAGGAATTGTGCAAACAGAAAGTTCAGTGCTGCTACCCATATAGTCCATCATCAACAGAGCTCACAGGTGCCTGATCCACAGTCGCCCATCTGACAGTAATGATCCATCAATATAATCTGTACAACCGCTGTTGCTCTAAAATATTGCTTTTATTCAGGAAACCACTATGTACAGTACGCAGGTGCAGTTAGTTGACGCGTTTCAGCCTACAGGGCTTTAATGGTAAAGACAAGCTGAAGGGCAGATTTTCAGCATAGTATGCTTTTGCAGACACCCGAGTAAAGTATACAGCTAATCAATGGCAGCCATGAAGCCAGACTCCAAGGACACAAAGCTGCACACCTACTTAACATGGGAACCTAGGAAGATAAATCAATTATAAATATTTTTACTCGTTCCATATGGTGCCAATAGACTAGATACTTCTTACTCAACCAGTCAATTGCATAAGGATTTCTTTTTGTCTTGAACTAACTACTAATCTTTTTTTCTTGTGTTGGCCAGTGGTTCAACAGCACAAACACACACACAGAAAACCGCTCAGGTGTGAGAAGTCCAACAATCCAAGTCAGGTGCACGTCAGACCCGCAATCCCGGCAACTATAATCTTTGGAAGTAGAGGACTGCACTCCGACTTGAAAATTGCAAAAATGTATTGAAGAATCCAAAAATCCATGATAGACAAAATAATCAGAGAAAGGAGACAGAGCATAGTTGACGCTTTTCACAAAATCAAATTCGCTCAATCATAACGATAAAATTAAGCAATTTTCAAGTCGGAGTGCAGTCCTCTACTTCCAAAAATTACAGTGGTTCATTAGTGCTTGTTACCACAGTAAAACATGAATGATTGCAGAATCACACAATAAACATGTTGTAATTCTAATTAACATTTTATGTTCAGATGGACCGCAAGGTGACAATAAGCGCATCATGGCTGATGCTACAAAGGACCCTCTTCAGCGTGTGTCTGCTCTGTCCTTCTGTAGGATGGAGTTCCAGCCCAGCCATGGCATTATGGTCTTCAGGGCTAAAGTTTTACACCCGTTTAAAGGAAGCCTGTATTGTGAGAAATATAACTTCTCCAAATAAAATGGTGGACACCTGGCCGTCATGCTGATCCAGTGATTTCTATACTTTAGTCAAAGACAGGTATGTACATCCTAAAATAATATTAAACTCTGACTTTTAAGCACTTTTAGACGATGATGTAATCACTTTCTGATTATGTAGGGGGGGGGGGGGTGGTATCGCGCTTCAGGGAGGAAACTAAAAATCGTGTTCACTCATTAGTGATGGTGATAACAATTAATCCGTACTGAGATGTGTGAATATCCTGTAAAGTACAAATTATTTGCAATTTAGCACTAGAACACCTTATTTTGGAAGTATTGTCACTATTATTGTTTATGTATTCACACATCTCAGTACGGATTAATTGTGGATTAATTTTGGACAATATCACAGAAGTTATATTATATTATATGATTCTATATACACATTAATTTTTATTATCACCATCACTATTGAGTGAACACCATTTTTAGTTTCCTCCCTGAAGCGCGATACCACCCCCCCCCCCCCTACATTAACTTGTTTACACACTGTCTGGTCCACAGAACAGGTATACACAGCTTTAAGGGGTACAAGGTATCCTCGAGACAGCGCGAGACTCACACTTTTATCTACTTTCTGATTATGCAGCTTTTCATATTTAAAACTTTCCTATCCTCCTTTTTAAGCTGATGCCATGATTGCTGCCCCAGGTTTCCTGTTTCAAGGTGGCTCCTTTATCTTGCAGCATCTTTTGGAGCCACTCTTGCATGCAGTGTCTCCGTACACTTTGTGCATCAATAGAAACTCCCCACTCCATAGCCTAGGATGGCAAGGCACTCCCATTCTCCTCCTACCTCCTTCTTCAAACTAACAGACTAGGTCAGGACTGAAAGAGCAGGAGCCAGCAGCAACCTAAAATGCTTGGGTAAAAATTTAACCAAAAAGTTTACTGGGGGCCAGTAAATGCTGACCTCATGCGGCAGAGTCGGATTGGCGGCCATTAGAGTGAGTTTGATTTGTTTGTTTTTAACAATCTCCACATGGATATTTATAGTGTTGTATTGGCCAATTGATTAATAAATTACTATACTACTCCTTTTGAAGGCTCCATGGTGTAAGCTATTCCACTTAGGAAGAACGACATTGTAGCTTGCGAGTTAGATTGCTGAACATCAGCTAACAATTCAGGATAGGATATAAACATGCCTTAACCACTTAAGGACCAAGCCTATTTCTGGCACATGTTTACAAGATAAAATCTGTATTTTTTTGCTAGAAAATTATTTAAAACCCCCAAATATTATATATATATTTTTAGCAAAGACTCTGGAGAATAATATGGCGGTCGTTGCAATATTTTTTGTCACATGGTATTTGCACAGCGGTCTTTCAAACGCAATTTATTTTGGAAAAAAAAAACTTTTACTGCATTTAAAAAAGTAAACAGTAAAGCTGGCCCAATTTTTTTGTATATTGTGAAAGATGATGTCATGCTGAGTAAATAGATACCCAACATGTTACAGTTTTAAATTGCGCACACTCGTGGAATGGCGACAAACTATAGTACTTAAAAATCTCCATAGGCGACGCTTTAAAATACCAGTTTAGAGTTACAGAGAAGGTCTTTTTCTAGAATTATTGCTCTCACTCACATGTGTGATTTGAACACCGTTTTAATTTGCTGGCGCGACTTATGTATGCGTTTTCTAACATGCGCAAGCTCACAGGGACGGGGGCGTTTTAAAATATTTTTTTTTCTATTTATTCTATTTCATTTTTTTATTTTTAACACTATTTGACCCAAGACCCCTCCACTACACTTCAAGGTATTCAAAATGCCGAAATCGGCCAGCCATTTACAATGGTGTCTGACTCAGGATTTAAGCGGTTGATGTCCATACTTGAGCCAAGCTACACACTGAAGAGTGAGAAGTATTAATGAACCGAAATGCTCGCAAAGCTTCACCAAAAGGTCGTTGAGAAAGTAAAGGCTATGCTGCAACCAGAGAATGCTGACAACTCACTCTCATTCACGACCAGTGGCGGCCCGTGCATAGGGGGCGCCAGGGCGCCGCCCCCCCTAAAAAAAAGGAAAAAAAAAAAAAAAAGACAAAAAGAACAATAAAGCCGATTGGCTGCCTTCTGGGGGCGTAACCTGGGTGCAGGAAAGAGCGCTTGGCCACCCCCACCTTCGTGATATCCTGGCTGTGATTGGTCCAGTCTCCAGCCTGGACCAATCATCATCCAGGACATCCGATCGCTGAGGTCGCAATGGGGGCAATGCCGGTGCGTGCGTCAGTCACTCACCGTCACCGCCGCTCACCTTCCCGCCGGTTCCCGCCACAGAGGAGAGGCCGAGACGAGGGAGAAGGACCCGCCGCAGAAGAGGACGAAGTATCAAGGAGGGGAGAAGCCGCCGCTGGGAGCCGAGCCGTCGCCAGGTAAGTGCATTGGATTGAAGGGAGCATGCACGCTGGTCTCTGCATTGATTGGGGGACAATGCTGTGGGCACTCTGCAATCATTGGGGTACAATGCTGTGGCACTCTGCAATCATTGGGGTACAATGCTGTGGGCACTCTGCAATCATCGGGGTACAATGCTGTGGGCACTCTGCAATCATCGGGGACAATGCTGTGGCACTCTGCAATCATTGGGGACAATGCTGTGGCGCTCTGCAGTGATTGGGGACAATGCTGTGGCGCTCTGCAGTGATTGGGGACAATGCTGTGGCGCTCTGCATTCAAAGGGGCTTGCACGCTGAACTCTGCATTGATGGGGGCACGGAACAGTGTTCATTGCATTGAAGGGGGCACAGCACAGTTGCATTGAAGGGGGCACAGCACAGTTGCATTGAAGGGGGCACGCACGCTGAACTCTGCATTGTGGGGGCACAGCACAGTGTTCATTGCATTGAAGGGGGCACAGAACAGTGTTTATTGCATTGAAGGGGGCACAGCACATTGTTCATTGCATTGAAGGGGGCACAGCACAGTTGCATTGAAGGGGGCATGCACGCTGAACTCTGCATTGTGGGGGCACAGCACAGTGTTCATTGCATTGAAGGGGGCACAGCACAGTGTTTATTGCATTGAAGGGGGCACAGCACATTGTTCATTGCATTGAAGGGGGCACAGCACAGTTGCATTGAAGGGGGCATGCACGTTGAACTCTGCATTGAAGGGGGCACGCACGCTGATCTCTGCATTAAAGTGGGCACGCACGCTGGTCTCTGCATTGAAAGGGGGCATGTACGCTGGTCTCTGCATTGAAAGGGGGCATGTACGCTGGTCACTGCATTGAAAGGGGGCATGTACGCTGGTCACTGCATTGAAAGGGGGCATGTACGCTGGTCACTGCATTGAAAGGGGGCATATACCATCTCCTGTACCATGACCTGTGACATGCCTATACCATATCTGTGCCATGCCTATACCATCTCCTGTACCATCACCTGTGCCATGCCTGTACCATCACCTATGCCATGCCTTTACCATCACCTGTGCCATGCCTGTACCATGACTTCAAAGTCACGCAATTTTTTACTGCGTTTTTTGACGCGAAGCAATACCTATTACATTTTTCTTTTTGCGCCCCCCCCCAAAATTTTGAGCACCAGCCGCCACTGTTCACGACTGACTGCTGGTCAGGACAAACAGAGTCAGAGTCACTAATGATTCTTACATGCCACTTCATTGATTGCGGATGGACAAAAGGGCAATTGGTGTTGAATACAAAAGTGATGCAATGATCCCACACTGGGGAGTACAGTAGTGAAATGATTCTAGGCATGCTTGAAGACTGGGGAATCAACAAAGACCGAGTGATGCTTGTGCTACTTCGAGACAGTGGAGCAAACATGCAGAAAGGAATGAGGCTTGCTGATATGTCAGACCTCAGTGTCATGGCACACAACATCCTCCAACTTTCAACTGATGGTCTGTCAAGCCAAAGAGCTTTGGTTGATATGTGCTTTGAGAAGCATGAAGAGATTAAAAATGTTGTGCTTGCAAGTCTTTTGAATCCTCGATACAAGAACCATGCTTTCTCTTCTGATGATGTATTGGCAAAGGCAAAACAAAGGCTGACAGAAGATATTCAACAGGAGGTGCAGGAAGTTTCTGCCGAAAGGCAAGTCGAGAACCAGAACACTATTTTTATAAAGAACAGCATGCTGCAAAAACAGAAAAATGTACAAAAATACATCAACGAACAGAAGAGAATCTTCCTTATCGTGGTCGAATTGATCAGGACATTTTCAGTGTTTTATTGGGGCCTCATGCAGAGGATTCAATTTCTTCTGAATCTGCAACTATGAGCCTGGATGATGAACTTCATCTCTATTTGAAAGAACCAGTAATTGACAGAAGAAGTCATCATCTTCAGTGGTGGAAAAAAAATGAGGCACTCTACAAAAGACTTGCTTCCTATGCTAGAAGATACCTCTTTCTCTCTGCTCCTCTGTCTTCCTCTCCTCCTGAACATGTTTATGAAGTTTAACAGGTGACCATGGACATGCTGAAATGTTCTGCTTTCTGCAGTATACAGTCAGGTCCATAAATATTGGGACATCTACATAATTCTAATCTTTTTGGCTCTATACACCACCACAATGGATTTGAAATGAAACAAATAAGATGTGCTTTAACTGCAGACTTTCAGCTTTAATTTGAGGGTATTTACATCCAAATCAGGTGAACGGTGTAGGAATTACAACAGTTTGTATATGTGCCTCCCACTTTTTAAGGGACCAAAAGTAATGGGACAATTTTCTGCTCAGCTGTTCCATGGCCAGGCGTGTGTTTTTCCCTCATTATCCCATTTACAAGGAGCAGATAAAAGGTCCAGAGTTCATTTCAAGTGTGCTATTTGCATTTGGAATCTGTTGCTATCACCTCTCAATATGAGATCCATAGAGCTGTCACTATCAGTGAAGCAAGCCATCATTAGGCTGAAAAAACAAAACAAACCCATCAGAGAGATAGCAAAAACATTAGGTGTGGCCAAATCAACTGTTTGGAACATCATTAAAAAGAAAGAACACACTGGTGAGCTCAGCAACACCAAAAGACCCGGAAGACCACGGAAAGCAACTGTGGTGGATGACCAAAGAATTCTTTCCCTGGTGAAGAAAACACCCTTCACAACAGTTGGCCAGATCAAGAACACTCTCCAGGAGGTAGGTGTATGTGCGTCAAAGTCAACAATCAAGAGAAGACTTCACCAGAGTGAATACAGAGGGTTCACCACAAGATGTAAACCATTGGTGAGCTTCAAAAACAGATAGGCCAGATTAGAGTTTGCCAAACAACATCTAAAAAAGCCTTCACAGTTCTGGAACAACATCCTATGGACAGATGAGACCAAGATCAACTTGTACCAGAGTGATGGGAAGAGAAGAGTATGGAAAAGGAAAGGAACTTCTCATGATCAAAAGCATACCACCTCATCAGTGAAGCATGGTGGTGGTAGTGTCATGGCGTGGGCATGAATGGCTGCCAATGGAACTGGTTCTCTTGTATTTATTGATGATGTGACTGCTGAAAAAAGCAGCAGGATGAATTCTGAAGTGTTTCGGGCAATATTATCTGCTCATATTCAGCCAAATGCTTCAGAACTCATTGGACAGCGCTTCACAGTGCAGATGGACAATGACCCGAAGCGTACTGCAAAAGCAACCAAAGAGTTTTTTTAAGATAAAGAAGTGGAATGTTATGCAATGGCCAAGTCAATCACCTGGCCTGAATCCGATTAAGCATGCATTTCACTTGCTGAAGACAAAACTGAAGGAAAAAAGCCCCAAGAACAAGCAGGAACTGAAGACAGTTGCAGTAGAGGCCTGGCAGAGCATCACTGGGGATGAAACCCAGCGTCTGGTGATGTCTATGCATTCCAGACTTCAGGCTGTAATTGACTGCAAAGAATTTGCCACCAAGTATTAAAAAGTTAAAGTTTGATTTATGATTGTTAATCTGTCCCATTACTTTTGGTCCCTTAAAAAGTGGGAGGCACATACTGTTGTAATTCCTGCACCGTTCACCTGATTTGGATTTAAATACCCTCAAATTAAAGCTGGAAGTCTGCAGTTAAAGCACATCTTGTTTGTTTCATTTCAAATCCATTGTGGTGGTGTATAGAGTCATAAATATTAGAATTATGTCCCAATATTTATGGACCTGACTGTAATATTGTTCTACCTAACTGGGAGTTTTGAAAAGAGTAGTGTCCACTCCAGTCCACTGTCTAGCTGTTGCCTAGCTTTTTTTCTAGCAGTTTTGCACTGACTACTGTAGTGGCAGTGAGTGCCCTACTGCAGAGGTAGTCCACACTGACTCCAGTCCAATCCACTGTCTAGCTGTTGCCTAGCTTTTTTCTAGCAGTTTTGCACTGACTGCTGTAGTTGCAGTAAGTGCCCTACTGCACAGGTAGTCCACACTGACTCCAGTCCAATCTACTGTCTAGCTGTTGCCTAGCTTTTTTTCTAGCAGTTTTGCACTGACTGCACTGCAGTAGTGATTTAAAATGATTGCAGTGAGTGAGTGCAGTACTACAATAGTTTATTATGCATTAATGCACAATCAGAAGATGTGAAACTAAATGTCCCTGCAATTGAAGTTTTCCTATCAGTTTTCATGCAGTTAAGTTGTGAAGAACAAGGCCTTAATGTTTAAATTGTTAATAAATAACGATTAACATGTTTATTAATTCATTTATGTCGAAATTTGTGTTTATTTTGCAAAACAGAGCTGTTTCTAAATCTGACAGCTGGCTGCCTATCCCTTAAGTGCCCCATCCTGGGACTATCCTTATCAGATGGACTCCATTATGGACTGATCACCTTGTATATACACTTTTAATTATTTATTAATTTATAGCCTTGTGTCATCCACTTACAATTTATCCTCTATAGCGTTCATCATATTCACTTTTTGCATCATAAGCACTTTCTTAAAGGACTTCTTTTGTTCACATAGATTTTGTTGGGATCATCCAGATTATATAAAAAAAATGTGGACTATTTATATTATGTTTGGTTTTGCACTATTTTTAGCCCTTCGTTTATGCACTTATTGATTTTGCTTCTTACTATTCAAGTGCTGCACTATTAAATTGTTTACTTGGAATGGAAGGTTGGCCAATCACCTTTTTTTGTGCTCCAGTAGCTGCTAACTTTTCCTTAAGCGCTCGCTCTCACTTTTTGTGACATGTTGGATATTTACTGGGGAATGTTTTTTTTTTATTGTGCTGGATGTGTTATATACGTAAATGTTAGATAGGAACTTTAGATTGTAAGCTCCTTGAGGGCAGGGACTGATGTGAATGTATACTATGTAAAGTGTTGTGCAAGTTGTCAGTACTGTATAAATACCTGTATTAAATAGAAAATAAATATAAAAGATTTGTTCCATACTGAAATATTAAAGTATCTATTTATCATTTTCACCAACGATTCACACAACTTTCACACAAGGTTTACATATCTTTACAATTGATCCAATTTGAAAAAAAAAAGGGAATATTGGGAACGAGATGGGTGAAAACATTTATAAATAAGCTAATAAAAGTCAGATAAGACTAAATAAAGTCCACATTGTGGCTCTTTTATACTTACTAACATTTTTCTTTTCTTATTGAAATAAACTGCTTATTATGTCGAAGATGTGTATATAAGCTGAACAATGGCAATTATCTGTCATGATTGGGTGACAATGGAATAACTTTTGACCTATAGAGTAACAAATAAATTTCTAGAAAGGCCCGTCTGAAGGGAATGACGTGTATATCTAGCTATACATGACCTTGTGATTGATGTGGGTTGATGTTGGGTTTGATCAGCTGCTTTGCATTTGTCAAGCGTTTCAGATTAAAGGGCACTTAATGCATTATTATGTATGCAAATGAAGCAGCAGTTGATCTCGCCTGTCACATTGTTGGATATTTTCTGTGTTCTGTGGGTAAAAAGCACATAAAAAATGTTCATCTTGAATTAAAATGCAATTGTATAATGGGAATATACGGCATTCGTTTCTAGAATAATACAAGGCTTGAACCCAGACAAACGTATGTCCATGCTAATGCATATTGTCACT